>NW_027207366.1:300000-530061 GCF_963455315.2 Globicephala melas | reverse complement strand
CCTGAAATCGGTTTCCTGCAATTCTGCCCCGCTTTCAAGTCCTCTTGGCAGCCTTACTTCAGTATATTTTTGGACGATAGTTGTCATTTATAACTCTGCAGGTTTGTGAATTACAGTGCCCCTGAGCTCCTTTCTTCAACTCGTTTTCTTGTGAGCTGGCCGCAACACCGCAGGATGGCTTCAGGCCCTAATCTGGTTCCGGCACGGCACGCTGAGCCTTTGGTTATTTCCACTTCCTGGTGGGAAATGAGAGTTAAATTTGCCCGTCCAGACACCTCCAGCTAGTCTCTCATTGGTTCTCGCTATTCCTGTTCATCTTCCGCAGAAATTGCAAACTGGGCCAAACAGGAGGTTAAAGGGAATGACTCTCCAAGTGGGGAGAGTGTTAGTAAAGCATCTGGAATGTTGCACCCGAGTACCAGGGTACGAAAACTGAGACATATTTGAACACGTCTCCCGATCACATGGTTGATCATACTCTAGGTTCCACATGCATGTTTTAGCTGAAGGAAGAATACCTTAAACCTGGGTAGTTGAAACCCGTGGAATGGGTACCATGCAATATGACTTCAAAGGGTCTTCATTTGCTCACCGAACCTCTCCAATCCTATCACTGCTGCGTTTATGTCCCTGTACACATGCTTGATTCTCTTTCGGAGACATAGCAATCCATAGGTTTTAAGATACTTAAGAGTCAGGTACATTCTTAGGCGTTTAATATGCGGTGTTGAGTCCATTTCGTTGAGCAAGGAGTAGCTCTTGTCTATTCCATATTTGGCTTAAGGAACTTTATCTGTGCTCATTTCAATCTCTGGTTTTATGCAGCACCCCAACTCACCTTTCCCCTTAAACAAGCATAAGTTGGTTTTCTAAATTTGAGACCCTGTTCTGTTCTGTAATTCAGTTCCTGTGTAGCCAAGTTTACATTCCGTGTATTACTGATATCTTATGATGTTTCTTTTTCTGTGTGACTTATTTCAGTTAGAATCATCGTACCTGAATCCACTCATTGTGCTGCTACGGGCCTGATGACATAGATTTCACTGCTGAGTGATACTGCATTGTACGTAAGTACCACAAGTTCTTTATCCATTTTTCACTTTCTGTGATATTGAACTTGTACGGTAAACGAGGTTTTTGTAAACAGAGGCGTCCCAAACATTGGGGTGGCTGTATCTTTTTGATTTTAATTTCCCTAAGCTATAGGACCATAAGTGGAAGTGCCCTAGGCTCTGTTGCTTTGTTTTTTAGATGTTTCAGGAAACACCATACACTTCTCCAGAGTGTCTGTTGGCAATTTCCATCCCGCCCATCAGCATAACAAGGCTCCCAGTTCTCCATGGCCTGTCCTGCCTTTCTGGATTTTACACCTTTTTCAGATGGCCCTTTTGACCGGGGGGAAGTGAGACTTCATTGTAGTGCAGATTTCCTTTGCAAGCTTGCTTGGTTGGCCAAAAAGTGTGTATGCGTTTTTTCCTGAATATATTCAGGAAAAAACACATACGCCCATTTTGGCCAAGTGCATCATTGTCGAGGTTCTGACTCTCTTCATATGTTTTCAATGCAATTCCAGTCTACCTCCTGAAATCGGTTTCCTGCACTTCTGCCTTGCTTTCAATGTCTCTTCATAGCCTTACCTCAATATATTTTTTGAAAATAGTTGGCCTTTATAACTCTGCAGGTTTTTGAATTGCGGTGGCCCTTAGCCCCACTTTTCAGCTCTTATTTTTGTGGTCTTGCCCCATAACCACAGGATTCCTTGAAGCCCTATTTTTCTTCTGGGGCACCTTGCTGTGCCTTTGGTTAATTCTTCTTACTGATGTGGCATTAGAGTGACATGTGCCCATTGAAACCGCTACAGCTTGTTTCTCACTGGTTCCCCCTATTCCCATTCATCCTCCACACTAACTGCAGACTGTGCGATACCAGAACTTAAAGGCATTGACTCCATGTGGGGATGTTGTTAGTAAAGCGGCTGGAATGTCGATCCGCAGCCCCAGGAGAGGAAAAATGAGGTGCGTTTTAGAAACCTTTCCCGATCATATGGTATACCAGTCGCTGGGTTTCCCAAGCATGGTTTAGCTGTAGGAAGATTCCCTTCAACCTGGAGTGTTGGGACCCTTGGACTGAGTAGCATGAAGTATTGCATTAAACTTTCGGCAGTTGCTCACCAAAGCTCACCAATCCTCTCAGCCCCAAGTGTCCAGCCTTATGTCTTATCCAGCTGTGGGTTTATATGTGGTCAATCCAGGTTGCAATCCAGGTTGCATCACAGCCCCTGAGCGAATTTTGTAAGAATTTTTCTCTCTTTCATTGTTTCAGCGTTTTCTTTTTAAAATTTATTTCTATAATGGGGTTTAGCTCATTTTCACTGCTGTGTTTGTGCCGCTCTGCACACACTTGATTCCCTTATGGAGATATATCAATACATGGGTTTTAAGATTCTTATTACTCAGATATATTTCTCTGCGGTGTATAGGGTGTGTTGAGGCCAGTTCATTGAGCAAGGTGTAGATCTTGTCTAATACCTATTTGGTTTATTGAACGGTATCTGTGCTAATTTCAAACTCTGGTTTTATGCATCACCCTACCTCTCCTTTCCCCTTAAGCTGACATAAGTGTGTTTTCTAAATGTGAGACACTGTTCTGTTCTGTAATTCATTTCTTGTGCAGCCATATTTACCCTCCCTCTATAAGTGATATCTTATGATATGTTTCTTTTTCTGTTTGACTTATTTCAAGTAGTATTATCGGACCTAAATCCACTCTTTATCCTTCTACTAGCCTTATTACATTGATTTCATGGTGAAGAGATATTCCATTGTACATAAGTACCACATCTTCTTTATCCATTGTTCTCTTTCCTGGGATATTTAAGGTGTACTGAAGTTGAGGTTCTTGTAAACAGAGTAGCCCTAAACTGTGGTGTGCTTGTGTCTTGTTGATTTTTAGACTTCCCTAGATATACTCCCATGATTGGAAGTGTCCTATGCTCTGTAGCTCTGTTTTTTAGATGATTTAGGAACCACCATACACTTCTCCAGAGTGGCTCTCGGCAGTTCACACACTGCCCATCAGCGTATAAAGGCTCCCTGTTCTCCATGGCCTGTCCTGCCTTTCTGGATTTTACACTTTTTTAGGATGGCCCTTTTGACCGGTGGGAAGTGAGACTTCTTTGTTGTGCACATTTGCATTGCTTACTTGCTTCGTTGCCCATAAAGTGCGTATGCGTTTTTTCCTGGATATAATCAGGAAAAAACGCATACGCCCTTTTGGGCCAACTGCATCATTGTCGAAATTCTGCCGCTTTTCATGTGCATTAAAGACGAGTCCAATCTATCTCTTGAAATCTGTTTCTTGCAATTCTGTCTTGCATTCAGATCCTCTTCTTTGCCTTACCTCAACATATTTTTGGACATTAGTTTTCATTTATAACTCTGCAGGTTTGTGAATTGCAGTGACCCTGAGCTCCATTTTTTAAGTTGCTCTTTTGTGAGCTGGCCTCAAACCCGCAGGATTGCTTCAGGCCCTATTTTGGCTCCGGCGAGGCAGGCTGAGCCTTTCTTTAATTCTTATTCTTAATGGGAAATTAGAGTGATATGTGCCCGTCCAAACCCCTACAACTATTCTCTCATTGGTTCCCCCTCTTCCCGTTCATCCTCCTCACAATTTGCAAAATGTGTGAAACAGAAGTTTAAATGTGCTGATTCTCCAAGTGGGGAGATTCTAAGTAACATGGCTGGAATGGTGAACAGGAGCACCAGGAGAGGATAAATGAGGTGCATTTTAGACACATCTCCCGATCACATGGTGTACAGTCCTCTGGGTTTTCCATGCATGTTTAAGCTGTAGGAAGATCCCTTGAACCTGCAGATTTGGGACCCATTGAATGGGTACCAGGTAGTATTACTTTAAAGGGTGTGCATTTCCTCACCCAACCTCACATTCCTCTTAGCGCAAACAGTTTCCAGCCTTATGTCTCATCCTGCTGTGGGTCTAGATGTGTTCAATCCATGTTGCATCACCGTCCCTGAGGAAAAGTTGTAAGAGGTTTTCTCTGTCTCTCTGTCGTTTATTTTTTTCAATTTATTACTATATTGGTTACAGCTGATTTTCAAAGCTCTGTTTCTTGCTGCTGTACATCCACTTGATTCACGTACAGAGAGTCATCAATAAATTCTTTTTCAGATTCTTACCAGTCGTATATATTCTTTTCCGGTGACTTGAGTGTGCTGAGTGCAGTTCTTTTAGCTAC
The DNA here is from genome assembly GCF_963455315.2 of Globicephala melas. Lineage (NCBI taxonomy): Eukaryota > Metazoa > Chordata > Mammalia > Artiodactyla > Delphinidae > Globicephala > Globicephala melas. The sequence goes on along the minus strand of NW_027207366.1, from coordinate 525,806 downwards.
TGTGTAGGCCTTGTTGATTATCAGTTTGGTATTTGGAATGGTATCTTTGCTAATTTCAACCTCCTGGATGATGCCTCACCCCTCCCCACCTTTCCCGTTTAGCAGCCTTATGCGTGTTTTCTACATATTTGACTATGTTTTTGTTTTGTAATTTATTTCATGTGTAGCCATTTTGGATTCCACCTTTAAGTGATATCTTATGATATGTGTCTTTTTCTTTTTGAATTCTGTCACTTAGAATGATCATACGTAACTCCTCCGGAGTTGTTACAACTGGCCATATTTCATTGATTTCCAGGCTGAATAATATTCCACTCTACCTAAGTACCACATCTCTATCCAGTTTTTCCCTCCAGAGACATTTAAGTTATATCCTAGTCGAGGATCTTTTAAACAGAGAGGGGGTAAACATTGGGGTGCCTGTGTCCTCTCGATTTTTGTTTTTCCCAAGATATACGCCCATGAGTGCAAGGGCCCTATGCTCTGTAGCTCATTTTTTAGATGCTTTAGTAAACACAATACACTTCTCCAGAATGGCCGTTGGCAATATACATTTCCACTATAAGTCTCACAGGGCTCCCTCTTCTCGTTGCCCTGTCCTGCATTTCTGTTGTTTACGCTTTATGAGGATGGCTCTTCTGACTGATGCGAAGTGATATCTTTTGTAGTATTGACTTCCAGTGCCCACCTGTTTGGTTGGCTAAAAAAGTGTATGCCCTTTTCTTGAATATATACAGAAAAAAACGCATACACCCTTTTTGGCCAACTGCAATGTTGGCAATGTTGGCAATGTTCAGCTCCTTTTCTTGTGCTTAATGGCGAGTCCTTTCTACCTCCTCAAATCCCTTTCCTGCCATTCTCCCTTGCTTACAAGTCCTTTTCTCTGACTTTCCTCAAGACATTTTTCAGTGATGGATATTTTCAACTCTGCAGTTTTGTGAATTTTACTGCCCCTGAGTTCCATTGTTCAACTTGTGTTTATGGGAACTGGCCACAAAGCAGCGGGATTTCCTCAAGCCCTATACTGTTTCCATGGGCAACCCTAGCCTTTGGTCAATTCGTCTTCCTGATTGGAAATTAGAGTGACATGTGCCTGTCTGAACACCTAGGACTTGTCTCTCATTGTTCTTCATCCTTCCGCTTCATCCTCTGGACAAATTCCAAACTGTACGCAACAGGATGTTGACAGTGCTGACATCTCCAAGTGGGGAGACTGTTAGTAAAGACGCTGGAGGGGTGAACCCGAGCACCAGGAGATGAGGAGATGAGATGCCTTTTCCAAACTCTTCCCGATCAGACGGTATACCATCCTCTGGGTGTGACAGACATGTTTTAGCAGTAGGAAGAGTCCCATTCATGTAAGGAGAACACCAGGGCTTTTTCAAAATCAGTGTCTCCCCGAAACCCAAACTGGGGAAGTTTTTAAGCTACGGCTACACATATGTTCATTAAGGGCCTTGGGAAGTAGGCAGAGTCCAAACTTTAGATGATTGAAGTCTTCAGGGTCAGAAGCACTCACCACCAGCTTCCCTTAGGCTACACTTTAACTATCATTGATAGATGATGTCAATAAAAATATCTATTCTTTTTCAGATTATTTCCCCTTATAGGTTATTGCAAAATGTTGAGTGTAGTTCCCTGTGCTATACAGTAGTTCCTTGTTGATGATTTATTTTATACATAGCAGTGTGTATGTGTTAATTCCAAACTGTTAATTTATCCCTCCTCCCACCTTTCCCCTTTGGTAATAATAAATTATAAGATTTTATACTTCTCAGAAATGGGGGAGCTGAAAGAGAGGTATCATTTTCAATGGAAAAGCATTTAAAACAAGATTGAAGGTTTAACCAAGATTATTAGATGTACATCCTTGGAAAGAAATCACTTCGTTTCTCTAATATTGACCTGACAAATAAGACAAACCTTTTCACTGAACTTGCTTATAAAAAGTGATGGAAATATCAAATGGAAGTGTTAGAAACATCTTATTTTACCCGAGCCTTATACACTGTTCTATGTTAACTACAGTTTGGCTCACACATCTGTTCATTGAGGTTACAATAGTCTCAATTTCTGTTACTGATCCTCCAGAGTGGACCCCAACAAGTGTCCCCCTGCCCAGTGTCATTGGGGCCAACAGATCGAGACTGAGTTTGGTTCACAAGCAAAGGAAACTTTATATTTTGATCAGAGAATGGAGAGGTGAGAGCATGCACTACCCCGTGGGCTGTGGGCTGGGCTGCTGTGTAGAGATCCTGTCAGAGTCAGTGGGAGGGAGGGAGGCGGCAGAGCTCTCGAGGGCCGGGTTGGCTGTAGCTCAGGCTCTATATCGTGGAGTCTGCACTGGGCCCCAGGAGCTGAGGTGTCGACCCAGGCATTCTGCACTAGGAAATCTGGTCTGAAGTGCCGGGTGTGGAACCTCTGCATGCGGGACCCTAGGAGCACGTGAAATTAGACAAAGCACAAAGGATAAAAAAGGTTAGACTTGACTTTATTGCCCAGATTCTATTTTTATCTCCCAGGGATTTTTAATGGGCTTTGCTGGGGACAAACCCCTCCTCTGCCTTTTGTCCCGTTCCTCATTCTTGGAGTGCTGAGGGTGCAGACCCTTCTTCTGTAACTGCTGAGTGCTGAGTTGGGAGCCCTCATACCCTGGGGCGAGGGTCAGAGCTTCTCCCCAGCAGCCTCCCGGTGACGTTGATTGTCCCCAGGACCCCTGCCTCCCTGCTCGTCCACCTGAGCACCAGCATTGGAAGTGTTATAGATTCTAATGACCTTTAAGGGTCCAGGAAAGAGATGTGCAGAGACGCTGTGGGGGCCGGTTTCACCCCGCCCCACATTTGTTCGGCCACCTTAGGCTGACCGTTTCTGCCAGCCTAGATGCTCTGACCAGTAGTCTGCGCTTTCTTCAATTAGGCCCCTGAATTAACGTACAAACAGCACCAGGTGTCAGAGCCCTGCCCGCTCAACTCCCAGACAGTCCAGGGTCAGTGGTGATAAGGACCATGATGGTTACTGAGTCAACAGCCTTTTGAAGTAAACAGGAGTCCAGCCGGTCTTATTGGCCACCATCATCACGGTGTCTGTAGGCTTTTCTATGGTGACAGTGTGGTATACTGTTCCCCCGCCAAGATTATTAGCTCCCCTCTGGGTGCAGTAAGTCCTGCAAGCAGTAGTCTACTCTTTTGGGACACACTCTTGTTGTTTTATGAGAGAAACTCCAGGTCAAGTGATGTTCACACGAGTCGTCATGGTGCCCTGTTGCCCCCGGTTATCTCTCTGGATGTTGGAGTTGGAGGGCCTCCTCACTCGAGGTCGGTGTGCCCACGGAGCGAACCCTGCAACTTCAGGGCATGGTTGGTGGTTAGGATCACCACGTGGGGTCCTTTTCCCGTAGGAGGGAGGTGGCCTTTTGGGCTGCTGATTTCCAGGTTTTTAGATACCGCCAGTATCTTGGCCAGATGTGGCAGTGGGCCAAGCTCCTTAGTGACCGTAGTTTATCCTACCTGGATGGCATTCTTGCATTGTTCCATTTCAAGTGGTCCCAGTTTTTGCACTAATTCTCCAATGGCGATTCACCTTTCACTGGGAATGTAAAGGTCAAAGGGTTTAGCTAAATTAGGGAGTTCCAGGGCAAGGGTCTGAATTGACTGCTCTTTCCATTCTTGAAAGGCCACTTCTGGATTCTATTCAAAAGGATCATCATCTTTTCCTTTCAGTGTTTCATATAGAGGCCCAGCTAGTAGACTGTAGTTAGGGATCCAGAAGCAGCAAACCCTGGCCTCCCCAGGAACCCCTAAGCTGTCTTCTAGTTTTAGAAAGGGGTAAGGCTGAAAATGGTTTCTTCCCTTTCCTGGGATGGGCTTCTCTGACCTTGTGTGAGAATGAAGCCCAGGCAGGTCACCGCAGTCTGTGATATTTGAGCTTTTTCTTGGACAACTTCTATCCTTTATTGGCTTGGTAGTTCAGAGGCCTCCTTAGTAGGGCTGGCGATCAGAATGTCGTCTGCATATTGAAGGAGGGTTTCCTTTTCCAGAGGTAGAACTTTTAGGTCTTTAGCTAAGCTTTCCCCAAAGACGGTGTGGGAATTTTTGCACCCTTGGGGCCAGACGGCCCGGAAGTATTGTTTTAGTTGTATGTTGAGTCCTGCCACTCACAAGCCAAAATTTCTTGTGACTCTGGGACTAATGGAATACAAAAGAAGGCATCATTGAAGACTAATACAGAATACCATGTCCTGGTGGTTGGTAGAATGACCAGCAGGGTGTAGGAATTAGGAGCAACTGGAGGTATATCCTCGGTGGCTTCACTGACTGTCCTGACATCCTTTACCAGGTCCCCAGCAGCCCATGGGGCTCTCGTGGTCAGACCAATCGCAGAATATGGAGCTCACCTGGGCAGGTACCCCACCCCCACCCCAGCCCACGGGGCTCTTGTGATCAGGCCCCTCCCAGGATACAGAGCTACCCTTGCAGGTACCCTGGCAGGGCTGGGCACACAGGAACCGTGCACATAGCCCTCATTGCAGAGCACCCCCAGCTCACCTGTCGCTCAGAGCTGACACAGAGCACCTCAGAGCAGGACTTGAACTAACGAACAGCAGCTGCGACAGGTCTGTGACCCTGGGCATCACTCCGTGAGGCCTCCCTCCACCTGGTCTTCCAGAGACTTCCACTGCACCCGGGGCACCAGGCCTCTGTCTCCAACCACCACCCACCCCTCCTTTCCCTGACTCCTGGGTTCCTCTCATTAGGAGAGGGTTTTCTTGAAGTTGTCTCCCACTCATGGGCCAGATAAAATGATTAGAAAACAAGCCAAAGCTGCAGCCCCTTGTCTATCCTGACTCTCAGGAGCCCACACCTGTTCCTTGGACCTGGCCGGTTCAGCAAGTTCCATTTTCTGCAACTGTGAGCCCCTGAGGGGTGATGATTGGCTGACCTGGGCAGCCTTACCGTGCCGGCCAGCCCTCCCCAGGTGTGCCTGGGTTGAGATCAATATAAATACCACTCCAGGCAGCAAGAGCCCCTGCAGCCGTGCCTGACGCCATTTTCTCTGCCCTGTCAGCAGTCTCGGGGCTGGGCTGGTGGGAGGGAGTGAGAGGCCACGGCTTTGTGGGTGGCCCAGTGTGAGTGGGGCTCTGCTGGACTTTCTGCAGCAGTTGCCAGGCTGCCACCTGCTAAAGAAGAGGATGTGTCACCCATACCTGCTGCTGGAATTTCTCCCTGGGCAGAGGTGAGGAAGGAAAAAAGCAGTGGGGGCAGGGACAGGACGGGTATCTCAGGCAGGGAAATGGAAATCTTCCAGAAGAGCACCCAGGGCCAGGACCATCCTGGCTGGCCTGCAGGCACCAAGTCGGCCGGCATGCTGTCACTCGTGTGGCTCTATGGCCCTTCCTCTAGGCTTTCAAGTCCTTGTATATATTCAGGTGTTTTACCTGGGACGGGTGGGAATAGTTCAGCAGCAACTGGCCTGGGGCTCAGCTCACGTTTACTCACAGATGCCTCGGCACGGTGCCCCAGCTTTGCAATGAGGACGCTTGTTGCGTGGGGGCTGCTGGCTGAATGGGAGACGATTCCCCACCACTGACCAACTTCAGAATTGTTTACAACTGGAGCAAGTGCCCTGATACGGTTTTCCTCTGTGTAACTGGTGGGTTCTGTGTTTTTTTCTCTTTTTCGTTTTTGGTTCAAGGTAGATTTTATTCCTCTTTTTTGTATTTACAGATATAAGCATGGAAATAATTTATTCATATAAATACATGTATGTGCAGGGAATAATTGTTTTTTCTGTTTTATTTTTTAAATTTTATTTCTTTTTAATTTTGAATTTTATTTTATATTTTTATACAGCAGGTTCTTATTGGTTATCTATTTTATACATATAAATGTATACATGCCAATCCCAGTCTCTCAACTCCTCCCACCACCACCCCCCCAACAGCTTTCCCCCCTTGTTGTCCATACGTTTGTTGTCTACATCTGTTGCTCTATTTATGCCTTGCAAAATGGTTAATCTGTACAGTTTTTCTAGGTTCCACATATATGCATGAATATACCAGATTTGTTTTTCTCTTTCTGACTTACTTCACTCTGTATGACAGTCTCTAGATCCATCGACGTCTCTACAAATGACCCAATTTCATTCCTTTTCATGGCTTAGTAATATTCCATTTTATATATGTACCACAGCTTTATGCATTCGTCTGTCTGTGGGCATTTAGGTTGCTTCCATTACCTCGATATTGTAAATAGTGATGCAATGAACATTGCGGTGAATGACTCTTTTTGATTTATGGTTTTGTCTGGGTATATGTCCAGTACTGGGATTGCTGTATCATATGGTAATTCTATTGTTAGTTTCTTAAGAAATTCCATATTGTTCTCCATAATGACTGTATCAATTTATATTCCCAACAATAGTGGAAGAGGGTTCCTTTTCTCCACACCCTTTCCAGCATTATTTGTTTGTAGATTTTCTATGATGCCTATTCTACCAGGTGTGAGGTGATACCTCATTGTTGAATCCATTTCGTTGAGCAAGGGGTAGGTCTTGTCTATTACATATTTGGCTTATGGAACGGTATCTGTGCTAATTTCAAACTCTGCTTTTATGCAGCACCCCAACTCACCTTCCCCCTTAAGCAAGCATAAGTTGGTTTTCTAAATTTGAGACCCTGTTCTGTTTTGTAATTCAGTTCATGTGTAGCCAAGTTCACATTCCACGTATTAGTGATACCTTATGATGTTTCTTTTTCTGTGTGACTTATTTCACTTAGAATCATCGTGCCTCAATCCACTCATTATGCTGGTACGGGCCTGGTGACATAGATTACATTGCTGAGTGGTATTCTGTTGTACATAAGTACCGCAACTTCTTTATCCATTATTTGCTCTCTGGGATATTTAACTTGTGCCGCAGAAGAGATTCCTGTAAAAAGAGCCGTCCCAAATTTTGGGGTGGCTGTGTCTTTTTGATTTTAATTTCCCTAAGCTATAGGACCATAAGTGGAAGTGCCCTAGGCTCTGTTGCTTTGTTTTTTAGATGTTTCAGGAAACACCATACACTTCTACAGAGCTGCTGTTGGGAATTTACATCCCGCCCATCAGCATAACAAGGCTCCCAGTTCTCCGTGGCCTGTTCTGCCTTTCTGGATTTTACACTTTTTTCAGATGGCCCTTTTGACCGGGGGGAAGTGAGACTTCATTGTAGTGCAGATTTCCTTTGCAAGCTTGCTTGGTTGGCCAAAAAGGGCGTATGAGTTTTCTCCTGAATATATTCAGGAAAAAACACATACGCCCTTTTTGGCCAAGTGCATCATTGTCGACGTTCTTCCTCTTTTCCTGTGTTTTAAATGCAATCCAATTCCGATTCCTCCTGAAATCGGTTTCCTGCAATTCTGCCCCGCATTCAAGTCCTCTTGGCAGCCCTACTTCAGTATATTTTCGGACAATAGCTGTCATTTATAAATCTGCAGGTTTGTGAATTACAGTGCCCCTGAGCTCCTTTCTTCAACTCGCTTTCTTTTGAGCTGGCCACAACACCGCAGGATTGCTTCAGGCCCTAATCTGGTTCCGGCACGGCATGCTGAGCCTTTGGTTTATTCCTCTTCCCTGTGGGAAATGAGAGTTAAATTTGCCCGTCCAGACACCTCCAGCTAGTCTCTCATTGGTTCTCGCTATTCCTGTTCATCTTCCGCAGAAATTGCAAACTGGGCCAAACAGGAGGTTAAAGGGACTGACTCTCCAAGTTGGGAGAGTGTTAGTAAAGCGTCTGGAATGTTGCACCCGAGTACCAGGGAACGAAAAGTGAGACACATTTGAACACGTTTCTCGATCACACAGTGGATCATACTCTGGGTTCCACATGCATGTTTTAGCTGAAGGAAGAATCTCATAAACCTGGAGAGTTGAGACCCATGGAATGGGTACCATGCAATATGACTTCAAAGGGTCTGCATTTGCTCACCGAACCTCTCCAATCCTATCACTGCTGAGTTTATGCCCCTGTACACATGCTTGATTCTCTTTCGGAGACATAGCAATCCATAGGTTTTAAGATACTTACTAGTGAGGTACATTCTTAGGCGTTTAATATGCGGTGTTGAGTCCATTTCGTTGAGCAAGGAGTAGCTCTTGTCTATTCCATATTTGGCTTAAGGAACTTTATCTGTGCTCATTTCAATCTCTGGTTTTATGCAGCACCCCAACTCACCTTTCCCCTTAAACAAGCATAAGTTGGTTTTCTAAATTTGAGACCCTGTTCTGTTCTGTAATTCAGTTCCTGTGTAGCCAAGTTTACATTCCGTGTGTTAGTGATATCTTATGATGTTTCTGTTTCTGTGTGACTTATTTCAGTTAGAATCATCGTACCTGAATCCACTCATTATGCTGCTACGGGCCTGATGACATAGATTTCACTGCTGAGTGATACTGCATTGTACGTAAGTACCACAAGTTCTTTATCCATTTTTCACTTTCTGTGATATTGAACTTGTACGGTAAACGAGGTTCTTGTAAACAGAGGCGTCCCAAACATTGGGGTGGCTGTATCTTTTTGATTTTAATTTCCCTAAGCTATAGGACCATAAGTGGAAGTGCCCTAGGCTCTGTTGCTTTGTTTTTTAGATGTTTCAGGAAACACCATACACTTCTCCCGAGTGTCTGTTGGCAATTTACATCCCGCCCATCAGCATAACAAGGCTCCCAGTTCTCCAGGGCCTGTCCTGCCTTTCTGGATTTTACACTTTTTGCAGATGGCCCTTTGGACCGGGGGGAAGTGAGACTTCATTGTAGTGCAGATTTCCTTTGCAAGCTTGCTTGGTTGGCCAAAAAGGGCATATGCGTTTTTTCCTGAATATATTCAGGAAAAAACGCATACGCCCTTTTTGGCCAAGTGCATCATTGTGGACGTTCTGCCTCTTTTCCTATGCTTTCAATGCAATTCCAGTCTACCTTCTGAAATCGGTTTCCTGCAATTCTGCCCCGCTTTCAAGTCCTCTTGGCAGCCTTACTTCAGTATATTTTTGGACGATAGTTGTCATTTATAACTCTGCAGGTTTGTGAATTACAGTGCCCCTGAGCTCCTTTCTTCAACTCGTTTTCTTGTGAGCTGGCCGCAACACCGCAGGATGGCTTCAGGCCCTAATCTGGTTCCGGCACGGCACGCTGAGCCTTTGGTTATTTCCTCTTCCTGGTGGGAAATGAGAGTTAAATTTGCCCGTCCAGACACCTCCAGCTAGTCTCTCATTGGTTCTCGCTATTCCTGTTCATCTTCCGCAGAAATTGCAAACTGGGCCAAACAGGAGGTTAAAGGGAATGACTCTCCAAGTCGGGAGAGTGTTAGTAAAGCGTCTGGAATGTTGCACCCGAGTACCAGGGTACGAAAACTGAGACATATTTGAACACGTCTCCCGATCACATGGTTGATCATACTCTAGGTTCCACATGCATGTTTTAGCTGAAGGAAGAATACCTTAAACCTGGGTAGTTGAAACCCGTGGAATGGGTACCATGCAATATGACTTCAAAGGGTCTTCATTTGCTCACCGAACCTCTCCAATCCTATCACTGCTGCGTTTATGTCCCTGTACACATGCTTGATTCTCTTTCGGAGACATAGCAATCCATAGGTTTTAAGATACTTAAGAGTCAGGTACATTCTTAGGCGTTTAATATGCGGTGTTGAGTCCATTTCGTTGAGCAAGGAGTAGCTCTTGTCTATTCCATATTTGGCTTAAGGAACTTTATCTGTGCTCATTTCAATCTCTGGTTTTATGCAGCACCCCAACTCACCTTTCCCCTTAAACAAGCATAAGTTGGTTTTCTAAATTTGAGACCCTGTTCTGTTCTGTAATTCAGTTCCTGTGTAGCCAAGTTTACATTCCGTGTATTACTGATATCTTATGATGTTTCTTTTTCTGTGTGACTTATTTCAGTTAGAATCATCGTACCTGAATCCACTCATTGTGCTGCTACGGGCCTGATGACATAGATTTCACTGCTGAGTGATACTGCATTGTACGTAAGTACCACAAGTTCTTTATCCATTTTTCACTTTCTGTGATATTGAACTTGTACGGTAAACGAGGTTCTTGTAAACAGAGGCGTCCCAAACATTGGGGTGGCTGTATCTTTTTGATTTTAATTTCCCTAAGCTATAGGACCATAAGTGGAAGTGCCCTAGGCTCTGTTGCTTTGTTTTTTAGACGTTTCAGGAAACACCATACACTTCTCCCGAGTGTCTGTTGGCAATTTACATCCCGCCCATCAGCATAACAAGGCTCCCAGTTCTCCATGGCCTGTCCTGCCTTTCTGGATTTTACACTTTTTGCAGATGGCCCTTTGGACCGGGGGGAAGTGAGACTTCATTGTAGTGCAGATTTCCTTTGCAAGCTTGCTTGGTTGGCCAAAAAGGGCGTATGCGTTTTTTCCTGAATATATTCAGGAAAAAACGCATAAGCGCTTTTTGGCCAAGTGCATTCTTGTGGACCTTCTGCCTCTTTTCCTATGCTTTCAATGCAATTCCAGTCTACATCCTGAAATCGGTTTCCTGCAATTCTGCCCCGCTTTCAACTCCTTTTGGCAGCCTTACTTCAGTATATTTTTGGACGATAGTTGTCATTTATAACTCTGCAGGTTTGTGAATTACAGTGCCCCTGAGCTCCTTTCTTCAACTCGCTTTCTTGTGAGCTGGCCGCAACACCGCAGGATGGCTTCAGGCCCTAATCTGGTTCCGGCACGGCACGCTGAGCCTTTGGTTATTTCCTCTTCCTGGTGGGAAATGAGAGTTAAATTTGCCCGTCCAGACACCTCCAGCTAGTCTCTCATTGGTTCTCCCTATTCCTGTTCATCTTCCGCAGAAATTGCAAATTGGGCCAAACAGGAGGTTAAAGGCGCTGACTCTCCAAGTGGGGAGAGTGTTAGTAAAGCATCTGGAATGTTGCACCCGAGTACCATGGGAGGAAAACTGAGACATATTTGAACACTTCTCCCGTTCACATGGTTGATCATACTCTGGGTTCCACATGCAAGTTTCAGCTGAAGGAAGAATACCTTAAACCTGGAGAGTTGAGACCCGTGGAATGGGTACCATGCAATATGACTTCAAAGGGTCTTCATTTGCTCACCGAACCTCTCCAATCCTATCACTGCTGCGTTTATGCCCTTGGACACACGCTTGATTCTCTTATGGAGACATAGCAATCCATAGGTTTTAAGATACTTACTAATCAGGTACATTCTTAAGCGTTTAATATGGGGTGTTGAGTCCATTTCGTTGAGCAAGGAGTAGCTCTTGTCTATTCCATATTTGGCTTAAGGAACTTTATCTGTGCTCATTTCAATCTCTGGTTTTATGCAGCACCCCAACTCACCTTTCCCCTTAAGCAAGCATAAGTTGGTGTTCTAAATTTGAGACCCTGTTCTGTTCTGTAATTCAGTTCCTGTGTAGCCAAGTTTACATTCCGTGTATTACTGATATCTTATGATGTTTCTTTTTCTGTGTGACTTATTTCAGTTAGAATCATCGTACCTGAATCCACTCATTATGCTGCTACGGGCCTGATGACATAGATTTCATTGCTGAGTGATACTGCATTGTACGTAAGTACCACAAGTTCTTTATCCATTTTTCACTTTCTGCGATGTTGAACTTGTACTGTAAATGAGGTTCTTGTAAACAGAGGCGTCCCAAATTTTGGGGTGGCTGTGTCTTTTTGATTTTAATTTCCCTAAGCTATAGGACCATAAGTGAAAGTGCCCTAGGCTCTGTTGCTTTGTTTCTTAGATGTTTCAGGAAACACCATACACTTCTCCCGAGTGGCTGTTGGCAATTTACATCCCGCCCATCAGCATAACAAGGCTCCCAGTTCTCCATGGCCTGTCCTGCCTTTCTGGATTTTACACTTTTTTCAGATGGCCCTTTTGACCAGGGGGAAGTGAGACTTCATTGTAGTGCAGATTTCCTTTTCAAGTTTGCTTGGTTGGCCAAAAAGGGCGTATGCGTTTTTTCCTGAATATATTCAGGAAAAAACGCATACGCCCTTTTTGGCCAAGTGCATCATTGTGGACGTTCTGCCTCTTTTCCTATGCTTTCAATGCAATTCCAGTCTACCTCCTGAAATCGGTTTCCTGTAATTCTGCCCCGCTTTCAAGTCCTCTTGGCAGCCTTACTTCAGTATATTTTTGGACGATAGCTGTCATTTATAACTCTGCAGGTTTGTGAATTACAGTGCCCCTGAGCTCCTTTCTTCAACTCGCTTTCTTGTGAGCTGGCCGCAACACCGCAGGATGGCTTCAGGCCCTAATCTTGTTCCGGCATGGCACGCTGAGCCTTTGGTTATTTCCTCTTCCTGGTGGGAAATGAGAGTTAAATTTGCCCGTCCAGACACCTCCAGCTAGTCTCTCATTGGTTTTCGCTATTCCTGTTCATCTTCCGCAGAAATTGCAAACTGGGCCAAACAGGAGGTTAAAGGCGCTGACTCTCCAAGTGGGGAGAGTGTTAGTAAAGCGTCTGGAATGTTGCACCCGAGTACCAGGGGAGGAAAACTGAGACATATTTGAACACGTCTCCCGTTCACACTGTTGATCATACTCTGGGTTCCACATGCATATTTTAGCTGAAGGAAGAATACCTTAAACCTGGAGAGTTGAGACCCGTGTAATGGGTACCATGCAATATGAATTCAAAGGGTCTTCATTTGCTCACCGAACCTCTCCAATCCTATCACTGCTGCGTTTATGTCCCTGTACACATGCTTGATTCTCTTTCGGAGACATAGCAATCCATAGGTTTTAAGATACTTAACAGTCAGGTACATTCTTAGGCGTTTAATATGCGGTGTTGAGTCCATTTCGTTGAGCAAGGAGTAGCTCTTGTCTATTCCATATTTGGCTTAAGGAACTTTATCTGTGCTCATTTCAATCTCTGGTTTTATGCAGCACCCCAACTCACCTTTACCCTTAAACAAGCATAAGTTGGTTTTCTAAATTTGAGACCCTGTTCTGTTCTGTAATTCAGTTCCTGTGTAGCCAAGTTTACATTCCGTGTATTAGTGATATCTTATGATGTTTCTTTTTCTGTGTGACTTATTTCAGTTAGAATCATCGTACCTGAATCCGCTCATTGTGCTGCTACGGGCCTGATGACATAGATTTCACTGCAGAGTGATACTGCATTGTACGTAAGTACCACAAGTTCTTTATCCATTTTTCACTTTCTGTGATATTGAACTTGTACGGTAAATGAGGTTCTTGTAAACAGAGGCGTCCCAAACATTGGGGTGGCTGTATCTTTTTGATTTTAATTTCCCTAAGCTATAGGACCATAAGTGGAAGTGCCCTAGGCTCTGTTGCTTTGTTTTTTAGATGTTTCAGGAAACACCATACACTTCTCCCGAGTGTCTTTTGGCAATTTACATCCCGCCCATCAGCATAACAAGGCTCCCAGTTCTCCATGGCCTGTCCTGCCTTTCTGGATTTTACACTTTTTTCAGATGACCCTTTTGACCGGGGGGAAGTGAGACTTCATTGTAGTGCAGATTTCCTTTGCAAGCTTGCTTGGTTGGCCAAAAAGTGCGTATGCGTTTTTTCCTGAATATATTCAGGAAAAAATGCATACGCCCTTTTTGGCCAAGTGCATCATTGTGGACGTTCTGCCTCTTTTCCTATGCTTTCAATGCAATTCCAGTCTACCTCCTGAAATAGGTTTCCTGCAATTCTGCTCCGCTTTCAAGTCCTCTTGGTAGCCTTACTTCAGTATATTTTTGGACGATAGTTGTCATTTATAACTCTGCAGGTTTGTGAATTACAGTGCCCCTGAGCTCCTTTCTTCAACTCGTTTTCTTGTGAGCTGGCCGCAACACCGCAGGATGGCTTCAGGCCCTAATCTGGTTCCGGCACGGCACGCTGAGCCTTTGGTTATTTCCTCTTCCTGGTGGGAAATGAGAGTTAAATTTGCCCGTCCAGACACCTCCAGCTAGTCTCTCATTGGTTCTCGCTATTCCTGTTCATCTTCCGCAGAAATTGCAAACTGGGCCAAACAGGAGGTTAAAGGGACTGACTCTCCAAGTCGGGAGAGTGTTAGTAAAGCGTCTGGAATGTTGCACCCGAGTACCAGGGTACGAAAACTGAGACATATTTGAACACGTCTCCCGATCACATGGTTGATCATACTCTAGGTTCCACATGCATGTTTTAGCTGAAGGAAGAATACCTTAAACCTGGAGAGTTGAAACCCGTGGAATGGGTACCATGCAGTATGACTTCAAAGGGTCTTCATTTGCTCACCGAACCTCTCCAATCCTATCACTGCTGCGTTTATGTCCCTGTACACATGCTTGATTCTCTTTCGGAGACATAGCAATCCACAGGTTTTAAGATACTTAAGAGTCAGGTACATTCTTAGGCGTTTAATATGCGGTGTTGAGTCCATTTCGTTGAGCAAGGAGTAGCTCTTGTCTATTCCATATTTGGCTTAAGGAACTTTATCTGTGCTCATTTCAATCTCTGCTTTTATGCAGCATCCCAGCTCACCTTTACCCTTAAGCAAGCATAAGTTGGTTTTCTAAATTTGAGACCCTGTTCTGTTCTGTAATTCAGTTCCTGTGTAGCCAAGTTTACATTCCGTGTATTAGTGATATCTTATGATGTTTCTTTTTCTGTGTGACTTATTTCAGTTAGAATCATCGTACCTGAATCCACTCATTGTGCTGCTACGGGCCTGATGACATAGATTTCATTGCTGAGTGATATTGCTTTGTAAGTAAATACCACAACTTCTTTATCCATTTTTCACTTTCTGCGATGTTGAACTTGTACTGTAAACGAGGTTCTTGTAAATAGAGGCGTCCCAAACTTTGGGGTGGCTGTGTCTTTTTGATTTTAATTTCCCTAAGCTATAGGACCATAAGTGGAAGTGCCCTAGGCTCTGTTGCTTTGTTTTTTAGATGTTTCAGGAAACACCATACACTTCTCCCGAGTGTCTGTTGTCAATTTACATCCCGCCCATCAGCATAACAAGGCTCCCAGTTCTCCATGGCCTGTCCTGCCTTTCTGGATTTTACACTTTTTTCAGATGGCCCTTTTGACCGGGGGGAAGTGAGACTTCATTGTAGTGCAGATTTCCTTTGCAAGCTTGCTTGGTTGGCCAAAAAGGGCGTATGCGTTTTTTCCTGAATATATTCAGGAAAAAACGCATACGCCCTTTTTGGCCAAGTGCATCATTGTGGACGTTCTGCCTCTTTTCCTATGCTTTCAATGCAATTCCAGTCTACCTCCTGAAATCGGTTTCCTGCAATTCTGCCCCACTTTCAAGTCCTCTTGGCAGCCTTACTTCAGTATATTTTTGGACGATAGTTGTCATTTATAACTCTGCAGGTTTGTGAATTACAGTGCCCCTGAGCTCCTTTCTTCAACTCGCTTTCTTGTGACCTGGCCGCAACACCGCAGGATGGCTTCAGGCCCTAATCTGGTTCCGGCACGGCACGCTGAGCCTTTGGTTATTTCCTCTTCCTGGTGGGAAATGAGAGTTAAATTTGCCCGTCCAGACACCTCCAGCTAGTCTCTCATTGGTTCTCGCTATTCCTGTTCATCTTCCGCAGAAATTGCAAACTGGATCAAACAGGAGGTTAAAGGCGCTGACTCTCCAAGTGGGGAGAGTGTTAGTAAAGCGTCTGGAATGTTGCACCCGAGTACCAGGGGAGGAAAACTGAGACATATTTGAACACGTCTCCCGTTCACACTGTTGATCATACTCTGGGTTCCACATGCATATTTTAGCTGAAGGAAGAATACCTTAAACCTGGAGAGTTGAGACCCGTGTAATGGGTACCATGCAATATGACTTCAAAGGGTCTTCATTTGCTCACCGAACCTCTCCAATCCTATCACTGCTGCGTTTATGCCCCTGTACACACGCTTGATTCTGTTATGGAGACATAGCAATCCATAGGTTTTAAGATACTTACTAGTCAGGTACATTCTTAGGCGTTTAATATGGGGTGTTGAGTCCATTTCGTTGAGCAAGGAGTAGCTCTTGTCTATTCCATATTTGGCTTAAGGAACTTTATCTGTGCTCATTTCAATCTCTGGTTTTATGCAGCACCCCAACTCACCTTTACCCTTAAACAAGCATAAGTTGGTTTTCTAAATTTGAGACTCTGTTCTGTTCTGTAATTCAGTTCCTGTGTAGCCAAGTTTACATTCCGTGTATTAGTGATATCTTATGATGTTTCTTTTTCTGTGTGACTTATTTCAGTTAGAATCATCGTACCTGAATCCACTCATTGTGCTGCTACGGGCCTGATGACATAGATTTCATTGCTGAGTGATACTGCATTGTACGTAAGTACCACAAGTTTTTTATCCATTTTTCACTTTCTGTGATAGAGAACTTGTACGGTAAACGAGGTTCATGTAAACAGAGGCGTCCCAAATTTTGGGGTGGCTGTGTCTTTTTGATTTTAATTTCCCTAAGCTATAGGACCATAAGTGAAAGTGCCCTAGGCTCTGTTGCTTTGTTTCTTAGATGTTTCAGGAAACACCATACACTTCTACCGAGTGGCTGTTGGCAATTTACATCCCGCCCATCAGCATAACAAGGCTCCCAGTTCTCCATGGCCTGTCCTGCCTTTCTGGATTTTACACTTTTTTCAGATGGCCCTTTTGACCGGGGGGAAGTGAGACTTCATTGTAGTGCAGATTTCCTTTGCAAGTTTGCTTGGTTGGCCAAAAAGTGCGTATGCGTTTTTTCCTGAATATATTCAGGAAAAAACGCATACGCCCTTTTTGGCCAAGTGCATCATTGTGGACGTTCTGCCTCTTTTCCTATGCTTTCAATGCATTTCCAGTCTACCTCCTGAAATCGGTTTCCTGCAATTCTGCCCCGCTTTCAAGTCCTCTTGGCAGCCTTACTTCAGTATATTTTTGGACGATAGCTGTCATTTATAACTCTGCAGGTTTGTGAATTACAGTGCCCCTGAGCTCCTTTCTTCAACTCGCTTTCTTGTGAGCTGGCCGCAACACCGCAGGATGGCTTCAGGCCCTAATCTTGTTCCGGCATGGCACGCTGAGCCTTTGGTTATTTCCTCTTCCTGGTGGGAAATGAGAGTTAAATTTGCCCGTCCAGACACCTCCAGCTAGTCTCTCATTGGTTCTCGCTATTCCTGTTCATCTTCCGCAGAAATTGCAAACTGGGCCAAACAGGAGGTTAAAGGCGCTGACTCTCCAAGTGGGGAGAGTGTTAGTAAAGCGTCTGGAATGTTGCACCCGAGTACCAGGGGAGGAAAACTGAGACATATTTGAACACGTCTCCCGTTCACACTGTTGATCATACTCTGGGTTCCACATGCATATTTTAGCTGAAGGAAGAATACCTTAAACCTGGAGAGTTGAGACCCGTGTAATGGGTACCATGCAATATGACTTCAAAGGGTCTTCATTTGCTCACCGAACCTCTCCAATCCTATCACTGCTGCGTTTATGTCCCTGTACACATGCTTGATTCTCTTTCGGAGACATAGCAATCCATAGGTTTTAAGATACTTAAGAGTCAGGTACATTCTTAGGCGTTTAATATGCGGTGTTGAGTCCATTTCGTTGAGCAAGGAGTAGCTCTTGTCTATTCCATATTTGGCTTAAGGAACTTTATCTGTGCTCATTTCAATCTCTGGTTTTATGCAGCACCCCAACTCACCTTTACCCTTAAACAAGCATAAGTTGGTTTTCTAAATTTGAGACCCTGTTCTGTTCTGTAATTCAGTTCCTGTGTAGCCAAGTTTACATTCCGTGTATTACTGATATCTTATGATGTTTCTTTTTCTGTGTGACTTATTTCAGTTAGAATCATCGTACCTGAATCCACTCATTGTGCTGCTACGGGCCTGATGACATAGATTTCACTGCTGAGTGATACTGCATTGTAAGTAAGTACCACAAGTTCTTTATCCATTTTTCACTTTCAGTGATATTGAACTTGTACGGTAAATGAGGTTCTTGTAAACAGAGGCGTCCCAAACATTGGGGTGGCTGTATCTTTTTGATTTTAATTTCCCTAAGCTATAGGACCATAAGTGGAAGTGCCCTAGGCTCTGTTGCTTTGTTTTTTAGATGTTTCAGGAAACACCATACACTTCTCCCGAGTGTCTGTTGGCAATTTACATCCCGCCCATCAGCATAACAAGGCTCCCAGTTCTCCATGGCCTGTCCTGCCTTTCTGGATTTTACACTTTTTTCAGATGACCCTTTTGACCGGGGGGAAGTGAGACTTCATTGTAGTGCAGATTTCCTTTGCAAGCTTGCTTGGTTGGCCAAAAAGGGCGTATGCGTTTTTTCCTGAATATATTCAGGAAAAAACGCATACGCGCTTTTTGGCCAAGTGCATCATTGTGGACGTTCTGCCTCTTTTCCTATGCTTTCAATGCAATTCCAGTCTACCTCCTGAAATCGGTTTCCTGCAATTCTGCCCCGCTTTCAAGTCCTCTTGGCAGCCTTACTTCAGTATATTTTTGGACGATAGCTGTCATTTATAACTCTGCAGGTTTGTGAATTACAGTGCCCCTGAGCTCCTTTCTTCAACTCGCTTTCTTGTGAGCTGGCCGCAACACCGCTGGATGGCTTCAGGCCCTAATCTGGTTCCGGCATGGCACGCTGAGCCTTTGGTTATTTCCTCTTCCTGGTGGGAAATGAGAGTTAAATTTGCCCGTCCAGACACCTCCAGCTAGTCTCTCATTGGTTCTCGCTATTCCTGTTCATCTTCCGCAGAAATTGCAAACTGGGCCAAACAGGAGGTTAAAGGGACTGACTCTCCAAGTCGGGAGAGTGTTAGTAAAGCGTCTGGAATGTTGCACCCGAGTACCAGGGTACGAAAACTGAGACATATTTGAACACGTCTCCCGATCACACGGTTGATCATACTCTGGGTTCCACATGCATGTTTTAGCTGAAGGAAGAATACCTTAAACGTGGGTAGTTGAAACCCGTGGAATGGGTACCATGCAATATGACTTCAAAGGGTCTTCATTTGCTCACCAAACCTCTCCAATCCTATCACTGCTGCGTTTATGCCCCTGTACACACGCTTGATTCTCTTTTGGAGACATAGCAATCCATAGGTTTTAAGATACTTACTAGTAAGGTACATTCTTAGACGTTTAATATGGGGTGTTGAGTCCATTTCGTTGAGCAAGGAGTAGCTCTTGTCTATTCCATATTTGGCTTAAGGAACTTTATCTGTGCTCATTTCAATCTCTGGTTTTATGCAGCACCCCAACTCACCTTTCCCCTTAAACAAGCATAAGTTGGTTTTCTAAATTTGAGACCCTGTTCTGTTCTGTAATTCAGTTCCTGTGTAGCCAAGTTTACATTCCGTGTATTACTGATATCTTATGATGTTTCTTTTTCTGTGTGACTTATTTCAGTTAGAATCATCATACCTGAATCCACTCATTATGCTGCTACGGGCCTGATGACATAGATTTCATTGCTGAGTGATACTGCATTGTACGTAAGTACCACAAGTTCTTTATCCATTTTTCACTTTCTGTGATATTGAACTTGTACGGTAAACGAGGTTCTTGTAAACAGAGGCGTCCCAAACTTTGGGGTGGCTGTGTCGTTTTGATTTTAATTTCCCTAAGCTATAGGACCATAAGTGAAAGTGCCCTAGGCTCTGTTGCTTTGTTTCTTAGATGTTTTTGGAAACACCATACACTTCTCCCGAGTGTCTGTTGGCAATTTACATCCCGCCCATCAGCATAACAAGGCTCCCAGTTCTCCATGGCCTGTCCTGCCTTTCTGGATTTTACACCTTTTTCAGATGGCCCTTTTGACCGGGGGGAAGTGAGACTTCATTGTAGTGCAGATTTCCTTTGCAAGTTTGCTTGGTTGGCCAAAAAGGGCGTATGCGTTTTTTCCTGAATATATTCAGGAAAAAACGCATACGCCCTTTTTGGCCAAGTGCATCATTGTGGACGTTCTGCCTCTTTTCCTATGCTTTCAATGCAATTCCAGTCTACCTCCTGAAATCGGTTTCCTGCAATTCTGCCCCGCTTTCAAGTCCTCTTGGCAGCCTTACTTCAGTATATTTTTGGACGATAGCTGTCATTTATAACTCTGCAGGTTTGTGAATTACAGTGCCCCTGAGCTCCTTTCTTCAGCTTGCTTTCTTGTGAGCTGGCCGCAACACCGCAGGATGGCTTCAGGCCCTAATCTAGTTCCGGCACGGCACGCTGAGCCTTTGGTTATTTCCTCTTCCTGGTGGGAAATGAGAGTTAAATTTGCCCGTCCAGACACCTCCAGCTAGTCTCTCATTGGTTCTCGCTATTCCTGTTCATCTTCCGCAGAAATTGCAAACTGGGCCAAACAGGAGGTTAAAGGCGCTGACTCTCCAAGTGGGGAGAGTGTTAGTAAAGCGTCTGGAATGTTGCACCCGAGTACCAGGGTACGAAACCTGAGACATATTTGAACACGTCTCCCGTTCACACGATTGATCATACTCTGGGTTCCACATGCATGTTTTAGCTGAAGGAAGAATACCTTAAACCTGGAGAGTTGAGACCCGTGGAATGGGTACCATGAAATATGACTTCAAAGGGTCTTCATTTGCTCACCGAACCTCTCCAATCCTATCACTGCTGCGTTTATGTCCCTGTACACATGCTTGATTCTCTTTCGGAGACATAGCAATCCATAGGTTTTAAGATACTTAAGAGTCAGGTACATTCTTAGGCGTTTAATATGCGGTGTTGAGTCCATTTCGTTGAGCAAGGAGTAGCTCTTGTCTATTCCATATTTGGCTTAAGGAACTTTATCTGTGCTCATTTCAATCTCTGGTTTTATGCAGCACCCCAACTCACCTTTACCCTTAAACAAGCATAAGTTGGTTTTCTAAATTTGAGACCCTGTTCTGTTCTGTAATTCAGTTCCTGTGTAGCCAAGTTTACATTCCGTGTATTACTGATATCTTATGATGTTTCTTTTTCTGTGTGACTTATTTCAGTTAGAATCATCGTACCTGAATCCACTCATTGTGCTGCTACGGGCCTGATGACATAGATTTCACTGCTGAGTGATACTGCATTGTACATAAGTACCACAAGTTCTTTATCCATTTTTCACTTTCTGTGATATTGAACTTGTACGGTAAACGAGGTTCTTGTAAACAGAGGCGTCCCAAACATTGGGGTGGCTGTATCTTTTTGATTTTAATTTCCCTAAGCTATAGGACCATAAGTGGAAGTGCCCTAGGCTCTGTTGCTTTGTTTTTTAGATGTTTCAGGAAACACCATACACTTCTCCCAAGTGTCTGTTGGCAATTTACATCCCGCCCATCAGCATAACAAGGCTCCCAGTTCTCCATGGCCTGTCCTGCCTTTCTGGATTTTACACTTTTTTCAGATGGCCCTTTTGACCGGGGGGAAGTGAGACTTCATTGTAGTGCAGATTTCCTTTGCAAGCTTGCTTGGTTGGCCAAAAAGGGCGTATGCGTTTTTTCCTGAATATATTCAGGAAAAAACGCATACGCCCTTTTTGGCCAAGTGCATCATTGTGGACGTTCTGCCTCTTTTCCTATGCTTTCAATGCAATTCCAGTCTACCTCCTGAAATCGGTTTCCTGCAATTCTGCCCCGCTTTCAAGTCCTCTTGGCAGCCTTACTTCAGTATATTTTTGGACGATAGCTGTCATTTATAACTCTGCAGGTTTGTGAATTACAGTGCCCCTGAGCCCCTTTCTTCAACTCGTTTTCTTGTGAGCTGGCCGCAACACCGCAGGATGGCTTCAGGCCCTAATCTGGTTCCGGCACGGCACGCTGAGCCTTTGGTTATTTCCTCTTCCTGGTGGGAAATGAGAGTTAAATTTGCCCGTCCAGACACCTCCAGCTAGTCTCTCATTGGTTCTCGCTATTCCTGTTCATCTTCCGCAGAAATTGCAAACTGGGCCAAACAGGAGGTTAAAGGGACTGACTCTCCAAGTCGGGAGAGTGTTAGTAAAGCGTCTGGAATGTTGCACCCGAGTACCAGGGTACGAAAACTGAGACATATTTGAACACGTCTCCCGATCACATGGTTGATCATACTCTAGGTTCCACATGCATGTTTTAGCTGAAGGAAGAATACCTTAAACCTGGGTAGTTGAAACCCGTGGAATGGGTACCATGCAGTATGACTTCAAAGGGTCTTCATTTGCTCACCGAACCTCTCCAATCCTATCACTGCTGCGTTTATGCCCCTGTACACATGCTTGATTCTCTTTCGGAGACATAGCAATCCATAGGTTTTAAGATACTTAAGAAACAGGTACATTCTTAGGCGTTTAATATGGGGTGTTGAGTCCATTTCGTTGAGCAAGGAGTAGCTCTTGTCTATTCCATATTTGGCTTAAGGAACTTTATCTGTGCTCATTTCAATCTCTGCTTTTATGCAGCATCCCAACTCACCTTTACCCTTAAGCAAGCATAAGTTGGTTTTCTAAATTTGAGTCCCTGTTCTGTTCTGTAATTCAGTTCCTGTGTAGCCAAGTTTACATTCCGTGTATTACTGATATCTTATGATGTTTCTTTTTCTGTGTGACTTATTTCAGTTAGAATCATCGTACCTGAATCCACTCATTGTGCTGCTACGGGCCTGATGACATAGATTTCACTGCTGAGTGATACTGCATTGTACGTAAGTACCACAAGTTCTTTATCCATTTTTCACTTTCTGTGATATTGAACTTGTACGGTAAACGAGGTTCTTGTAAACAGAGGCGTCCCAAACTTTGGGGTGGCTTTGTCGTTTTGATTTTAATTTCCCTAAGCTATAGGGCCATAAGTGGAAGTGCCCTAGGCTCTGTTGCTTTGTTTTTTAGATGTTTCAGGAAACACCATACACTTCTCCCGAGTGTCTGTTGGCAATTTACATCCCGCCCATCAGCATAACAAGGCTCCCAGTTCTCCATGGCCTGTCCTGCCTTTCTGGATTTTACACTATTTTCAGATGGCCCTTTTGACCGGGGGGAAGTGAGACTTCATTGTAGTGCAGATTTCCTTTGCAAGTTTGCTTGGTTGGCCACAAAGGGCGTATGCGTTTTTTCCTGAATATATTCAGGAAAAAACGCATACGTCCTTTTTGGCCAAGTGCATCATTGTGGACGTTCTGCCTCTTTTCCTATGCTTTCAATGCAATTCCAGTGTACCTCCTGAAATCGGTTTCCTGCAATTCTGCCCCGCTTTCAAGTCCTCTTGGCAGCCTTACTTCAGTATATTTTTGGACGATAGTTGTCATTTATAACTCTGCAGGTTTGTGAATTACAGTGCCCCTGAGCTCCTTTCTTCAACTCGCTTTCTTGTGAGCTGGCCGCAACACCGCAGGATGGCTTCAGGCCCTAATCTGGTTCCGGCACGGCACGCCGAGCCTTTGGTTAATTCCTCTTCCTGGTGGGAAATGAGAGTTAAATTTGCCCGTCCAGAGACCTCCAGCTAGTCTCTCATTGGTTCTTGCTATTCCTGTTCATCTTCTGCAGAAATTGCAAACTGGGCCAAACAGGAGGTTAAAGGGACTGACTCTCCAAGTCGGGAGAGTGTTAGTAAAGCGTCTGGAATGTTGCACCCGTGTACCAGGGTACGAAAACTGAGACATATTTGAACAGGTCTCCCGATCACACGGTTGATCATACTCTGGGTTCCACATGCATGTTTTAGCTGAAGGAAGAATACCTGAAACGTGGGTAGTTGAAACCCGTGGAATGGGTACCATGCAATATGACTTCAAAGGGTCTTCATTTGCTCACCAAGCCTCTCCAATCCTATCACTGCTGCGTTTATGCCCCTGTACACACGCTTGATTCTCTTTTGGAGACATAGCAAACCATAGGTTTTAAGATACTTACTAGTACGGTACATTCTTAGGCGTTTAATATGGGGTGTTGAGTCCATTTCGTTGAGCAAGGAGTAGCTCTTGTCTATTCCATATTTGGCTTAAGGAACTTTATCTGTGCTCATTTCAATCTCTGCTTTTATGCAGCACCCCAACTCACCTTTACCCTTAAACAAGCATAAGTTGGTTTTCTAAATTTGAGACCCTGTTCTGTTCTGTAATTCAGTTCCTGTGTAGCCAAGTTTACATTCCGTGTATTACTGATATCTTATGATGTTTCTTTTTCTGTGTGACTTATTTCAGTTAGAATCATCGTACCTGAATCCACTCATTGTGCTGCTACGGGCCTGATGACATAGATTTCACTGCTGAGTGATACTGCATTGTACGTAAGTACCACAAGTTCTTTATCCATTTTTCACTTTCTGTGATATTGAACTTGTACGGTAAACGAGGTTCTTGTAAACAGAGGCGTCCCAAACTTTGGGGTGGCTGTGTCGTTTTGATTTTAATTTCCCTAAGCTATAGGGCCATAAGTGGAAGTGCCCTAGGCTCTGTTGCTTTGTTTTTTAGATGTTTCAGGAAACACCATACACTTCTCCCGAGTGTCTGTTGGCAATTTACATCCCGCCCATCAGCATAACAAGGCTCCCAGTTCTCCATGGCCTGTCCTGCCTTTCTGGATTTTACACTTTTTTCAGATGGCCCTTTTGACTGGGGGGAAGTGAGACTTCATTGTAGTGCAGATTTCCTTTGCAAGTTTGCTTGGTTGGCCAAAAAGTGCGTATGCGTTTTTTCCTGAATATATTCAGGAAAAAACGCATACGTCCTTTTTGGCCAAGTGCATCATTGTGGACGTTCTGCCTCTTTTCCTATGCTTTCAATGCAATTCCAGTGTACCTCCTGAAATCGGTTTCCTGCAATTCTGCCCCGCTTTCAAGTCCTCTTGGAAGCCTTACTTCAGTATATTTT
Source organism: Globicephala melas (assembly GCF_963455315.2). NCBI lineage: Eukaryota > Metazoa > Chordata > Mammalia > Artiodactyla > Delphinidae > Globicephala > Globicephala melas. The sequence goes on along the minus strand of NW_027207366.1, from coordinate 500,983 downwards.
TGGACGATAATTGTCATTTATAACTCTGCAGGTTTGTGAATTACAGTGCCCCTGAGCTCCTTTCTTCAACTCGCTTTCTTGTGAGCTGGCCGCAACACCGCAGGATGGCTTAAGGCCCTAATCTGGTTCCGGCACGGCATGCCGAGCCTTTGGTTAATTCCTCTTCCTGGTGGGAAATGAGAGTTAAATTTGCCCGTCCAGACACCTCCAGCTAGTCTCTCATTGGTTCTCGCTATTCCTGTTCATCTTCCGCAGAAATTGCAAACTGGGCCAAACAGGAGGTTAAAGGGACTGACTCTCCAAGTCGGGAGAGTGTTAGTAAAGCGTCTGGAATGTTGCACCCGAGTACCAGGGTACGAAAACTGAGACATATTTGAACAGGTCTCCCGATCACACGGTTGATCATACTCTGGGTTCCACATGCATGTTTTAGCTGAAGGAAGAATACCTTAAACGTGGGTAGTTGAAACCCGTGGAATGGGTACCATGCAATATGACTTCAAAGGGTCTTCATTTGCTCACCGAACCTCTCCAATCCTATCACTGCTGCGTTTATGCCCCTGTACACACGCTTGATTCTCTTTTGGAGACATAGCAATCCATAGGTTTTAAGATACTTACTAGTAAGGTACATTCTTAGGCGTTTAATATGGGGTGTTGAGTCCATTTCATTGAGCAAGGAGTAGCTCTTGTCTATTCCATATTTGGCTTAAGGAACTTTATCTGTGCTCATTTCAATCTCTGGTTTTATGCAGCACCCCAACTCACCTTTACCCTTAAGCAAGCATAAGTTGGTTTTCTAAATTTGAGACCCTGTTGTGTTTTGGAATTCAGTTCCTGTGTAGCCAAGTTTACATTCCGTGTATTAGTGATATCTTATGATGTTTCTTTTTCTGTGTGACTTATTTCAGTTAGAATCATCATACCTGAATCCACTCATTATGCTGCTACGGGCCTGATGACATAGATTTCATTGCTGAGTGATACTGCATTGTACGTAAGTACCACAAGTTCTTTATCCATTTTTCACTTTCTGTGATATTGAACTTGTACGGTAAACGAGGTTCTTGTAAACAGAGGCGTCCCAAACATTGGGGTGGCTGTATCTTTTTGATTTTAATTTCCCTAAACTATAGGACCATAAGTGAAAGTGCCCTAGGCTCTGTTGCTTTGTTTCTTAGATGTTTCTGGAAACACCATACACTTCTCCCAAGTGTCTGTTGGCAATTTACATCCCGCCCATCAGCATAACAAGGCTCCCAGTTCTCAATGGCCTGTCCTGCCTTTCTGGATTTTACACCTTTTTCAGATGGCCCTTTTGACCGGGGGGAAGTGATACTTCATTGTAGTGCAGATTTCCTTTGCAAGTTTGCTTGGTTGGCCAAAAAGGGCGTATGCGTTTTTTCCTGAATATATTCAGGAAAAAACGCATACGCCCTTTTTGGCCAAGTGCATCATTGTGGACGTTCTGCCTCTTTTCCTATGCTTTCAATGCAATTCCAGTCTACCTCCTGAAATCGGTTTCCTGCAATTCTGCCCCGCTTTCAAGTCCTCTTGGCAGCCTTACTTCAGTATATTTTTGGACGATAGCTGTCATTTATAACTCTGCAGGTTTGTGAATTACAGTGCCCCTGAGCTCCTTTCTTCAACTTGCTTTCTTGTGAGCTGGCCGCAACACCGCAGGATGGCTTCAGGCCCTAATCTGGTTCCGGCACGGCACGCTGAGCCTTTGGTTATTTCCTCTTCCTGGTGGGAAATGAGAGTTAAATTTGCCCGTCCAGACACCTCCAGCTAGTCTCTCATTGGTTCTCGCTATTCCTGTTCATCTTCCGCAGAAATTGCAAACTGGGCCAAACAGGAGGTTAAAGGCGCTGACTCTCCAAGTGGGGAGAGTGTTAGTAAAGCGTCTGGAATGTTGCACCCGAGTACCAGGGGAGGAAAACTGAGACATATTTGAACACGTCTCCCGTTCACACGATTGATCATACTCTGGGTTCCACATGCATGTTTTAGCTGAAGGAAGAATACCTTAAACCTGGAGAGTTGAGACCCGTGGAATGGGTACCATGAAATATGACTTCAAAGGGTCTTCATTTGCTCACCGAACCTCTCCAATCCTATCACTGCTGCGTTTATGTCCCTGTACACATGCTTGATTCTCTTTCGGAGACATAGCAATCCATAGGTTTTAAGATACTTAAGAGTCAGGTACATTCTTAGGCGTTTAATATGCGGTGTTGAGTCCATTTCGTTGAGCAAGGAGTAGCTCTTGTCTATTCCATATTTGGCTTAAGGAACTTTATCTGTGCTCATTTCAATCTCTGGTTTTATGCAGCACCCCAACTCACCTTTACCCTTAAACAAGCATAAGTTGGTTTTCTAAATTTGAGACCCTGTTCTGTTCTGTAATTCAGTTCCTGTGTAGCCAAGTTTACATTCCGTGTATTACTGATATCTTATGATGTTTCTTTTTCTGTGTGACTTATTTCAGTTAGAATCATCGTACCTGAATCCACTCATTGTGCTGCTACGGGCCTGATGACATAGATTTCACTGCTGAGTGATACTGCATTGTACATAAGTACCACAAGTTCTTTATCCATTTTTCACTTTCTGTGATATTGAACTTGTACGGTAAACGAGGTTCTTGTAAACAGAGGCGTCCCAAACATTGGGGTGTCTGTGTCTTTTCCATTTTAATTTCCCTAAGCTATAGGACCATAAGTGGAAGTGCCCTAGGCTCTGTTGCTTTGTTTTTTAGATGTTTCAGGAAACACCATACACTTCTCCCGAGTGTCTGTTGGCAATTTACATCCCGCCCATCAGCATAACAAGGCTCCCAGTTCTCCATGGCCTGTCCTGCCTTTCTGGATTTTACACTATTTTCAGATGGCCCTTTTGACCGGGGGGAAGTGAGACTTCATTGTAGTGCAGATTTCCTTTGCAAGTTTGCTTGGTTGGCCAAAAAGGGCGTATGCGTTTTTTCCTGAATATATTCAGGAAAAAACGCATACGTCCTTTTTGGCCAAGTGCATCATTGTGGACGTTCTGCCTCTTTTCCTATGCTTTCAATGCAATTCCAGTGTACCTCCTGAAATCGGTTTCCTGCAATTCTGCCCCGCTTTCAAGTCCTCTTGGCAGCCTTACTTCAGTATATTTTTGGACGATAGTTGTCATTTATAACTCTGCAGGTTTGTGAATTACAGTGCCCCTGAGCTCCTTTCTTCAACTCGCTTTCTTGTGAGCTGGCCGCAACACCGCAGGATGGCTTCAGGCCCTAATCTGGTTCCGGCACGGCACGCCGAGCCTTTGGTTAATTCCTCTTCCTGGTGGGAAATGAGAGTTAAATTTGCCCGTCCAGAGACCTCCAGCTAGTCTCTCATTGGTTCTGGCTATTCCTGTTCATCTTCTGCAGAAATTGCAAACTGGGCCAAACAGGAGGTTAAAGGGACTGACTCTCCAAGTCGGGAGAGTGTTAGTAAAGCGTCTGGAATGTTGCACCCGTGTACCAGGGTACGAAAACTGAGACATATTTGAACAGGTCTCCCGATCACACGGTTGATCATACTCTGGGTTCCACATGCATGTTTTAGCTGAAGGAAGAATACCTGAAACGTGGGTAGTTGAAACCCGTGGAATGGGTACCATGCAATATGACTTCAAAGGGTCTTCATTTGCTCACCAAGCCTCTCCAATCCTATCACTGCTGCGTTTATGCCCCTGTACACACGCTTGATTCTCTTTTGGAGACATAGCAAACCATAGGTTTTAAGATACTTACTAGTACGGTACATTCTTAGGCGTTTAATATGGGGTGTTGAGTCCATTTCGTTGAGCAAGGAGTAGCTCTTGTCTATTCCATATTTGGCTTAGGGAACTTTATCTGTGCTCATTTCAATCTCTGCTTTTATGCAGCACCCCAACTCACCTTTACCCTTAAACAAGCATAAGTTGGTTTTCTAAATTTGAGACCCTGTTCTGTTCTGTAATTCAGTTCCTGTGTAGCCAAGTTTACATTCCGTGTATTACTGATATCTTATGATGTTTCTTTTTCTGTGTGACTTATTTCAGTTAGAATCATCGTACCTGAATCCACTCATTGTGCTGCTACGGGCCTGATGACATAGATTTCACTGCTGAGTGATACTGCATTGTACGTAAGTACCACAAGTTCTTTATCCATTTTTCACTTTCTGTGATATTGAACTTGTACGGTAAACGAGGTTCTTGTAAACAGAGGCGTCCCAAACTTTGGGGTGGCTGTGTCGTTTTGATTTTAATTTCCCTAAGCTATAGGGCCATAAGTGGAAGTGCCCTAGGCTCTGTTGCTTTGTTTTTTAGATGTTTCAGGAAACACCATACACTTCTCCCGAGTGTCTGTTGGCAATTTACATCCCGCCCATCAGCATAACAAGGCTCCCAGTTCTCCATGGCCTGTCCTGCCTTTCTGGATTTTACACTTTTTTCAGATGGCCCTTTTGACTGGGGGGAAGTGAGACTTCATTGTAGTGCAGATTTCCTTTGCAAGTTTGCTTGGTTGGCCAAAAAGGGCGTATGCGTTTTTTCCTGAATATATTCAGGAAAAAACGCATACGCCCTTTTTGGCCAAGTGCATCATTGTGGACGTTCTGCCTCTTTTCCTATGCTTTCAATGCAATTCCAGTCTACCTCCTGAAATCGGTTTCCTGCAATTCTGCCCCGCTTTCAAGTCCTCTTGGCAGCCTTACTTCAGTATATTTTTGTACGATAGCTGTCATTTATAACTCTGCAGGTTTGTGAATTACAGTGCCCCTGAGCTCCTTTCTTCAACTTGCTTTCTTGTGAGCTGGCCGCAACACCGCAGGATGGCTTCAGGCCCTAATCTGGTTCCGGCACGGCACGCTGAGCCTTTGGTTATTTCCTCTTCCTGGTGGGAAATGAGAGTTAAATTTGCCCGTCCAGACACCTCCAGCTAGTCTCTCATTGGTTCTCGCTATTCCTGTTCATCTTCCGCAGAAATTGCAAACTGGGCCAAACAGGAGGTTAAAGGCGCTGACTCTCCAAGTGGGGAGAGTGTTAGTAAAGCGTCTGGAATGTTGCACCCGAGTACCAGGGGAGGAAAACTGAGACATATTTGAACACGTCTCCCGTTCACACGATTGATCATACTCTGGGTTCCACATGCATGTTTTAGCTGAAGGAAGAATACCTTAAACCTGGAGAGTTGAGACCCGTGGAATGGGTACCATGAAATATGACTTCAAAGGGTCTTCATTTGCTCACCGAACCTCTCCAATCCTATCACTGCTGCGTTTATGTCCCTGTACACATGCTTGATTCTCTTTCGGAGACATAGCAATCCATAGGTTTTAAGATACTTAAGAGTCAGGTACATTCTTAGGCGTTTAATATGCGGTGTTGAGTCCATTTCGTTGAGCAAGGAGTAGCTCTTGTCTATTCCATATTTGGCTTAAGGAACTTTATCTGTGCTCATTTCAATCTCTGGTTTTATGCAGCACCCCAACTCACCTTTACCCTTAAACAAGCATAAGTTGGTTTTCTAAATTTGAGACCCTGTTCTGTTCTGTAATTCAGTTCCTGTGTAGCCAAGTTTACATTCCGTGTATTACTGATATCTTATGATGTTTCTTTTTCTGTGTGACTTATTTCAGTTAGAATCATCGTACCTGAATCCACTCATTGTGCTGCTACGGGCCTGATGACATAGATTTCACTGCTGAGTGATACTGCATTGTACATAAGTACCACAAGTTCTTTATCCATTTTTCACTTTCTGTGATATTGAACTTGTACAGTAAACGAGGTTCTTGTAAACAGAGGCGTCCCAAATTTTGGGGTGGCTGTGTCTTTTTGATTTTAATTTCCCTAAGCTATAGGACCATAAGTGAAAGTGCCCTAGGCTCTGTTGCTTTGTTTCTTAGATGTTTCAGGAAACACCATACACTTCTCCCAAGTGTCTGTTGGCAATTTACATCCCGCCCATCAGCATAACAAGGCTCCCAGTTCTCCATGGCCTGTCCTGCCTTTCTGGATTTTACACCTTTTTCAGATGGCCCTTTTGACCGGGGGGAAGTGAGACTTAATTGTAGTGCAGATTTCCTTTGCAAGTTTGCTTGGTTGGCCAAAAAGTGCGTATGCGTTTTTTCCTGAATATATTCAGGAAAAAACGCATACGCCCTTTTTGGCCAAGTGCATCATTGTGGACGTTCTGCCTCTTTTCCTATGCTTTCAATGCAATTCCAGTCTACCTCCTGAAATTGGTTTCCTGCAATTCTGCCCCGCTTTCAAGTCCTCTTGGCAGCCTTACTTCAGTATAATTTTGGACGATAGCTGTCATTTATAACTCTGCAGGTTTGTGAATTATAGTGCCCCTGAGCGCCTTTCTTCAACTCGCTTTCTTGTGAGCTGGCCGCAACACCGCAGGATGGCTTCAGGCCCTAATCTGGTTCCGGCATGGCACGCTGAGCCTTTGGTTATTTCCTCTTCCTGGTGGGAAATGAGAGTTAAATTTGCCCGTCCAGACACCTCCAGCTAGTCTCTCATTGGTTCTCCCTATTCCTGTTCATCTTCCGCAGAAATTGCAAACTGGGCCAAACAGGAGGTTAAAGGCGCTGACTCTCCAAGTGGGGAGAGTGTTAGTAAAGCATCTGGAATGTTGCACCCGAGTACCAGGGTACGAAAACTGAGACATATTTGAACACGTCTCCCGTTCACACGATTGATCATACTCTGGGTTCCACATGCCTGTTTTAGCTGAAGGAAGAATACCTTAAACCTGGAGAGTTGAGACCCTTGGAATGGGTACCATGCAATATGACTTCAAAGGGTCTTCATTTGCTCACCGAACCTCTCCAATCCTATCACTGCTGCGTTTATGTCCCTGTACACATGCTTGATTCTCTTTCGGAGACATAGCAATCCATAGGTTTTAAGATACTTAAGAGTCAGGTACATTCTTAGGCGTTTAATATGCGGTGTTGAGTCCATTTCGTTGAGCAAGGAGTAGCTCTTGTCTATTCCATATTTGGCTTAAGGAACTTTATCTGTGCTCATTTCAATCTCTGGTTTTATGCAGCACCCCAACTCACCTTTACCCTTAAACAAGCATAAGTTGGTTTTCTAAATTTGAGACCCTGTTCTGTTTTGGAATTCAGTTCCTGTGTAGCCAAGTTTACATTCTGTGTATTACTGATATCTTATGATGTTTCTTTTTCTGTGTGACTTATTTCAGTTAGAATCATTGTACCTGAATCCACTCATTGTGCTGCTACGGGCCTGATGACATAGATTTCACTGCTGAGTGATACTGCATTGTACGTAAGTACCACAAGTTCTTTATCCATTTTTCACTTTCTGTGATATTGAACTTGTACGGTAAACGAGGTTCTTGTAAACAGAGGCGTCCCAAACTTTGGGGTGTCTGTGTCTTTTTCATTTTAATTTCCCTAAGCTATAGGACCATAAGTGGAAGTGCCCTAGGCTCTGTTGCTTTGTTTTTTAGATGTTTCAGGAAACACCATACACTTCTCCCGAGTGTCTGTTGGCAATTTACATCCCGCCCATCAGCATAACAAGGCTCCCAGTTCTCCATGGCCTGTCCTGCCTTTCTGGATTTTACACTTTTTTCAGATGGCCCTTTTGACCGGGGGGAAGTGAGACTTCATTGTAGTGCAGATTTCTTTGCAAGCTTGCTTGGTTGGCCAAAAAGTGCGTATGCGTTTTTTCCTGAATATATTCAGGAAAAAACGCATATGCCCTTTTTGGCCAAGTGCATCACTGTGGACGTTCTGCCTCTTTTCCTATGCTTTCAATGCAATTCCAGTCTACCTCCTGAAATCGGTTTCCTGCAATTCTGCCCCGCTTTCAACTCCTCTTGGCAGCCTTACTTCAGTATATTTTTGTACGATAGCTGTCATTTATAACTCTGCAGTTTTGTGAATTACAGTGCCCCTGAGCTCCTTTCTTCAACTCGCTTTCTTGTGACCTGGCCGCAACACCGCAGGATGGCTTCAGGCCCTAATCTGGTTCCGGCACGGCACGGTGAGCCTTTGGTTAATTCCTCTTCCTGGTGGGAAACGAGAGTTAAATTTGCCCGTCCAGACACCTCCAGCTAGTCTCTCATTGGTTCTCGCTATTCCTGTTCATCTTCCGCAGAAATTGCAAACTGGGCCAAACAGGAGGTTAAAGGCGCTGACTCTCCAAGTGGGGAGAGTGTTAGTAAAGCGTCTGGAATGTTGCACCCGAGTACCAGGGGAGGAAAACTGAGACATATTTGAACACGTCTCCCGTTCACACGGTTGATCATACTCTGGGTTCCACATGCATGTTATAGCTGAAGGAAGAATACCTTAAACCTGGGTAGTTGAGACCCGTGGAATGGGTACCATGCAATATGACTTCAAAGGGTCTTCATTTGCTCACCGAACCTCTCCAATCCTATCACTGCTGCGTTTATGCCCCTGTACACATGCTTGATTCTCTTTCGGAGACATAGCAATCCATAGGTTTTAAGATACTTAAGAGTCAGGTACATTCTTAGGCGATTAATATGCGGTGTTGAGTCCATTTCGTTGAGCAAGGAGTAGCTCTTGTCTATTCCGTATTTGGCTTAAGGAACTTTATCTGTGCTCATTTCAATCTCTGGTTTTATGCAGCACCCCAACTCACCTTTACCCTTAAGCAAGCATAAGTTGGTTTTCTAAATTTGAGACCCTGTTCTGTTCTGTAATTCAGTTCCTGTGTAGCCAAGTTTACATTCCGTGTATTACTGATATCTTATGATGTTTCTTTTTCTGTGTGACTTATTTCAGTTAGAATCATCGTACCTGAATCCACTCATTGTGCTGCTACGGGCCTGATGACATAGATTTCTCTGCTGAGTGATACTGCATTGTACGTAAGTACCACAAGTTCTTTATCCATTTTTCACTTTCTGTGATATTGAACTTGTACGGTAAACGAGGTTCTTGTAAACAGAGGCGTCCCAAACTTTGGGGTGGCTGTGTCGTTTTGATTATAATTTCCCTAAGCTATAGGGCCATAAGTGGAAGTGCCCTAGGCTCTGTTGCTTTGTTTTTTAGATGTTTCAGGAAACACCATACACTTCTCCCGAGTGTCTGTTGGCAATTTACATCCCGCCCATCAGCATAACAAGGCTCCCAGTTCTCCATGGCCTGTCCTGCCTTTCTGGATTTTACACTTTTTTCAGATGGCCCTTTTGACTGGGGGGAAGTGAGACTTCATTGTAGTGCAGATTTGCTTTGCAAGCTTGCTTGGTTGGCCAAACAGGGCGTATGCGTTTTTTCCTGAATATATTCAGGAAAAAACGCATACGCCCTTTTTGGCCAAGTGCATCATTGTGGACGTTCTGCCTCTTTTCCTATGCTTTCAATGCAATTCCAGTCTACCTCCTGAAATCGGTTTCCTGCAATTCTGCCCCGCTTTCAAGTCCTCTTGGCAGCCTTACTTCAGTATATTTTTGGACGATAGCTGTCATTTATAACTCTGCAGGTTTGTGAATTACAGTGCCCCTGAGCTCCTTTCTTCAACTCGCTTTCTTGTGACCTGGCCGCAACACCGCAGGATGGCTTCAGGCCCTAATCCTGTTCCGGCATGGCACGCTGAGCCTTTGGTTATTTCCTCTTCCTGGTGGGAAATGAGAGTTAAATTTGCCCGTCCAGACACCTCCAGCTAGTCTCTCATTGGTTCTCGCTATTCCTGTTCATCTTCCGCAGAAATTGCAAACTGGGCCAAACAGGAGGTTAAAGGCGCTGACTCTCCAAGTGGGGAGAGTGTTGAGACATATTTGAACACGTCTCCCGATCACATGGTTGATCATACTCTAGGTTTCACATGCATGTTTTAGCTGAAGGAAGAATACCTTTAACCTGGGTAGTTGAAACCCGTGGAATGGGTACCATGCAATATGACTTCAAAGGGTCTTCATTTGCTCACCGAACCTCTCCAATCCTATTACTGCTGCGTTTATGCCCCTGTACACATGCTTGATTCTCTTTTGGAGACATAGCAATCCATAGGTTTTAAGATACTTACTAGTCAGGTACATTCTTAGGCGTTTAATATGGGGTGTTGAGTCCATTTCGTTGAGCAAGGAGTAGCTCTTGTCTATTCCACATTTGGCTTAAGGAACTTTATCTGTGCTCATTTCAATCTCTGGTTTTATGCAGCACCCCAACTCACCTTTCCCCTTAAGCAAGCATAAGTTGGTTTTCTAAATTTGAGACCCTGTTCTGTTTTGGAATTCAGTTCCTGTGTAGCCAAGATTACATTCCGTGTATTAGTGATATCTTATGATGTTTCTTTTTCTGTGTGACTTATTTCAGTTAGAATCATCGTACCTGAATCCACTCATTATGCTGCTACGGGCCTGATGACATAGATTTCATTGCTGAGTGATACTGCATTGTACGTAAGTACCACAAGTTCTTTATCCATTTTTCACTTTCTGCGATGTTGAACTTGTACTGTAAATGAGGTTCTTGTAAACAGAGGCGTCCCAAACTTTGGGGTGGCTGTGTCTTTTTGATTTTAATTTCCCTAAGCTATAGGACCATAAGTGGAAGTGCCCTAGGCTCTGTTGCTTTGTTTTTTAGATGTTTCAGGAAACACCATACACTTCTCCTGAGTGTCTGTTGGCAATTTACATCCCGCCCATCAGCATACCAAGGCTCCCAGTTCTCCATGGCCTGTCCTGCCTTTCTGGATTTTACACTTTTTTCCGATGGCCCTTTTGACCGGGGGGAAGTGAGACTTCATTGTAGTGCAGATTTCCTTTGCAAGCTTGCTTGGTTGGCCAAAAAGGGCGTATGCGTTTTTTCCTGAATATATTCAGGAAAAAACGCATACGCCCTTTTTGGCCAAGTGCATCATTGTGGACGTTCTGCCTCTTTTCCTATGCTTTCAATGCAATTCCAGTCTACCTCCTGAAATCGGTTTCCTGCAATTCTGTCCCGCTTTCAAGTCCTCTTGGCAGCCTTACTTCAGTATATTTTTGGACGATAGCTGTCATTTATAACTCTGCAGGTTGTGAATTACAGTGCCCCTGAGCTCCTTTCTTCAACTCGCTTTCTTGTGAGCTGGCCGCAACACCGCAGGATGGCTTCAGGCCCTAATCTGGTTCCGGCACGGCACGCTGAGCCTTTGGTTATTTCCTCTTCCTGGTGGGAAATGAGAGTTAAATTTGCCCGTCCAGACACCTCCAGCTAGTCTCTCATTGGTTCTCCCTATTCCTGTTCATCTTCCGCAGAAATTGCAAACTGGGCCAAACAGGAGGTTAAAGGCGCTGACTCTCCAAGTGGGGAGAGTGTTAATAAAGCATCTGGAATGTTGCACCCGAGTACCATGGGAGGAAAACTGAGACATATTTGAACACTTCTCCCGTTCACATGGTTGATCATACTCTGGGTTCCACATGCAAGTTTCAGCTGAAGGAAGAATACCTTAAACCTGGAGAGTTGAGACCCGTGGAATGGGTACCATGCAATATGACTTCAAAGGGTCTTCATTTGCTCACCGAACCTCTCCAATCCTATCACTGCTGCGTTTATGCCCCTGGACACACGCTTGATTCTCTTATGGAGACATAGCAATCCATAGGTTTTAAGATACTTACTAGTCAGGTACATTCTTAAGCGTTTAATATGGGGTGTTGAGTCCATTTCATTGAGCAAGGAGTAGCTCTTGTCTATTCCATATTTGGCTTAAGGAACTTTATCTGTGCTCATTTCAATCTCTGGTTTTATGCAGCACCCCAACTCACCTTTCCCCTTAAGCAAGCATAAGTTGGTTTTCTAAATGTGAGACCCTGTTCTGTATTGGAATTCAGTTCCTGTGTAGCCAAGTTTACATTCCGTGTATTACTCATATCTTATGATGTTTCTTTTTCTGTGTGACTTATTTCAGTTAGAATCATCGTACCTGAATCCACTCATTATGCTGCTACGGGCCTGATGACATAGATTTCATTGCTGAGTGATACTGCATTGTACGTAAGTACCACAAGTTCTTTATCCATTTTTCACTTTCTGTGATAGAGAACTTGTATGGTAAACGAGGTTCTTGTAAACAGAGGCGTCCCAAATTTTGGGGTGGCTGTGTCTTTTTGATTTTAATTTCCCTAAGCTATAGGACCATAAGTGAAAGTGCCCTAGGCTCTGTTGCTTTGTTTCTTAGATGTTTCAGGAAACACCATACACTTCTCCCGAGTGGCTGTTGGCAATTTACATCCCGCCCATCAGCATAACAAGGCTCCCAGTTCTCCATGGCCTGTCCTGCCTTTCTGGATTTTACACTATTTTCAGATGGCCCTTTTGACCGGGGGGAAGTGAGACTTCATTGTAGTGCAGATTTCCTTTGCAAGTTTGCTTGGTTGGCCAAAAAGGGCGTATGCGTTTTTTCCTGAATATATTCAGGAAAAAACGCATACGCCCTTTTTGGCCAAGTGCATCATTGTGGACGTTCTGCCTCTTTTCCTATGCTTTCAATGCAATTCCAGTCTACCTCCTGAAATCGGTTTCCTGCAATTCTGCCCCGCTTTCAAGTCCTCTTGGCAGCCTTACTTCAGTATATTTTTGGACGATAGCTGTCATTTATAACTCTGCAGGTTTGTGAATTACAGTGCCCCTGAGCTCCTTTCTTCAACTCGCTTTCTTGTGAGCTGGCCGCAACACCGCAGGATGGCTTCAGGCCCTAATCTTGTTCCGGCACGGCACGCTGAGCCTTTGGTTATTTCCTCTTCCTGGTGGGAAATGAGAGTTAAATTTGCCCGTCCAGACACCTCCAGCTAGTCTCTCATTGGTTCTCGCTATTCCTGTTCATCTTCCGCAGAAATTGCAAACTGGGCCAAACAGGAGGTTAAAGGCGCTGACTCTCCAAGTGGGGAGAGTGTTAGTAAAGCGTCTGGAATGTTGCACCCGAGTACCAGGGGAGGAAAACTGAGACATATTTGAACACGTCTCCCGTTCACACTGTTGATCATACTCTGGGTTCCACATGCATATTTTAGCTGAAGGAAGAATACCTTAAACCTGGAGAGTTGAGACCCGTGGAATGGGTACCATGCAATATGACTTCAAAGGGTCTTCATTTGCTCACCGAACCTCTCCAATCCTATCACTGCTGCGTTTATGCCCCTGGACACACGCTTGATTCTCTTATGGAGACATAGCAATCCATAGGTTTTAAGATACTTACTAGTCAGGTACATTCTTAAGCGTTTAATATGCGGTGTTGAGTCCATTTCATTGAGCAAGGAGTAGCTCTTGTCTATTCCATATTTGGCTTAAGGAACTTTATCTGTGCTCATTTCAATCTCTGGTTTTATGCAGCACCCCAACTCACCTTTCCCCTTAAGCAAGCATAAGTTGGTTTTCTAAATGTGAGACCCTGTTCTGTATTGGAATTCAGTTCCTGTGTAGCCAAGTTTACATTCCGTGTATTACTCATATCTTATGATGTTTCTTTTTCTGTGTGACTTATTTCAGTTAGAATCATCGTACCTGAATCCACTCATTATGCTGCTACGGGCCTGATGACATAGATTTCATTGCTGAGTGATACTGCATTGTACGTAAGTACCACAAGTTCTTTATCCATTTTTCACTTTCTGTGATAGAGAACTTGTATGGTAAACGAGGTTCTTGTAAACAGAGGCGTCCCAAACTTTGGGGTGGCTGTGTCTTTTTGATTTTAATTTCCCTAAGCTATAGGACCATAAGTGGAAGTGCCCTAGGCTCTGTTGCTTTGTTTTTTAGATGTTTCAGGAAACACCATACACTTCTCCTGAGTGTCTGTTGGCAATTTACATCCCGCCCATCAGCATACCAAGGCTCCCAGTTCTCCATGGCCTGTCCTGCCTTTCTGGATTTTACACTTTTTTCCGATGGCCCTTTTGACCGGGGGGAAGTGAGACTTCATTGTAGTGCAGATTTCCTTTGCAAGCTTGCTTGGTTGGCCAAAAAGGGCGTATGCGTTTTTTCCTGAATATATTCAGGAAAAAACGCATACGCCCTTTTTGGCCAAGTGCATCATTGTGGACGTTCTGCCTCTTTTCCTATGCTTTCAATGCAATTCCAGTCTACCTCCTGAAATCGGTTTCCTGCAATTCTGCCCCGCTTTCAAGTCCTCTTGGCAGCCTTACTTCAGTATATTTTTGGACGATAGCTGTCATTTATAACTCTGCAGGTTTGTGAATTACAGTGCCCCTGAGCTCCTTTCTTCAACTCGCTTTCTTGTGAGCTGGCCGCAACACCGCAGGATGGCTTCAGGCCCTAATCTGGTTCCGGCACGGCACGCTGAGCCTTTGGTTATTTCCTCTTCCTGGTGGGAAATGAGAGTTAAATTTGCCCGTCCAGACACCTCCAGCTAGTCTCTCATTGGTTCTCCCTATTCCTGTTCATCTTCCGCAGAATTTGCAAATTGGGCCAAACAGGAGGTTAAAGGCGCTGACTCTCCAAGTGGGGAGAGTGTTAGTAAAGCATCTGGAATGTTGCACCCGAGTACCATGGGAGGAAAACTGAGACATATTTGAACACTTCTCCCGTTCACATGGTTGATCATACTCTGGGTTCCACAGGCAAGTTTCAGCTGAAGGAAGAATACCTTAAACCTGGAGAGTTGAGACCCGTGGAATGGGTACCATGCAATATGACTTCAAAGGGTCTTCATTTGCTCACCGAACCTCTCCAATCCTATCACTGCTGCGTTTATGCCCCTGGACACACGCTTGATTCTCTTATGGAGACATAGCAATCCATAGGTTTTAAGATACTTACTAGTCAGGTACATTCTTAAGCGTTTAATATGGGGTGTTGAGTCCATTTCTTTGAGCAAGGAGTAGCTCTTGTCTATTCCATATTTGGCTTAAGGAACTTTATCTGTGCTCATTTCAATCTCTGGTTTTATGCAGCACCCCAACTCACCTTTCCCCTTAAGCAAGCATAAGTTGGTTTTCTAAATTTGAGACCCTGTTCTGTTTTGGAATTCAGTTCCTGTGTAGCCAAGTTTACATTCCGTGTATTAGTGATATCTTATGATGTTTCTTTTTCTGTGTGACTTATTTCAGTTAGAATCATCGTACCTGAATCCACTCAATATGCTGCTACGGGCCTGATGACATAGATTTCATTGCTGAGTGATACTGCATTGTACGTAAGTACCACAAGTTCTTTATCCATTTTTCACTTTCTGTGATAGAGAACTTGTACGGTAAACGAGGTTCTTGTAAACAGAGGCGTCCCAAATTTTGGGGTGGCTGTGTCTTTTTGATTTTAATTTCCCTAATCTATAGGACCATAAGTGAAAGTGCCCTAGGCTCTGTTGCTTTGTTTCTTAGATGTTTCAGGAAACACCATACACTTCTCCCGAGTGGCTGTTGGCAATTTACATCCCGCCCATCAGCATAACAAGGCTCCCAGTTCTCCATGGCCTGTCCTGCCTTTCTGGATTTTACACTTTTTGCAGATGGCCCTTTTGAACGGGGGGAAGTGAGACTTCATTGTAGTGCAGATTTCCTTTGCAAGTTTGCTTGGTTGGCCAAAAAGGGCGTATGCGTTTTTTCCTGAATATATTCAGGAAAAAACGCATACGCCCTTTTTGGCCAAGTGCATCATTGTGGACGTTCTGCCTCTTTTCCTATGCTTTCAATGCAATTCCAGTCTACCTCCTGAAATCGGTTTCCTGCAATTCTGCCCCGCTTTCAAGTCCTCTTGGCAGCCTTACTTCAGTATATTTTTGGACGATAGCTGTCATTTATAACTCTGCAGGTTTGTGAATTACAGTGCCCCTGAGCTCCTTTCTTCAACTCGCTTTCTTGTGACCTGGCCGCAACACCGCAGGATGGCTTCAGGCCCTAATCTGGTTCCGGCACGGCACGCTGAGCCTTTGGTTAATTCCCCTTCCTGGTGGGAAACGAGAGTTAAATTTGCCCGTCCAGACACCTCCAGCTAGTCTCTCATTGGTTCTCCCTATTCCTGTTCATCTTCCGCAGAAATTGCAAACTGGGCCAAACAGGAGGTTAAAGGCGCTGACTCTCCAAGTGGGGAGAGTGTTAGTAAAGCGTCTGGAATGTTGCACCCGAGTACCAGGGGAGGAAAACTGAGACATATTTGAACACGTCTCCCGTTCACACGGTTGATCATACTCTGGGTTCCACATGCATGTTATAGCTGAAGGAAGAATACCTTAAACCTGGGTAGTTGAGACCCGTGGAATGGGTACCATGCAATATGACTTCAAAGGGTCTTCATTTGCTCACCGAACCTCTCCAATCCTATCACTGCTGCGTTTATGCCCCTGTACACATGCTTGATTCTCTTTCGGAGACATAGCAGTCCATAGGTTTTAAGATACTTAAGAGTCAGGTACATTCTTAGGCGTTTAATATGCGGTGTTGAGTCCATTTCGTTGAGCAAGGAGTAGCTCTTGTCTATTCCATATTTGGCTTAAGGAACTTTATCTGTGCTCATTTCAATCTCTGGTTTTATGCAGCACCCCAACTCACCTTTACCCTTAAGCAAGCATAAGTTGGTTTTCTAAATTTGAGACCCTGTTCTGTTTTGGAATTCAGTTCCTGTGTAGCCCAGTTTACATTCCGTGTATTACTGATATCTTATGATGTTTCCTTTTCTGTGTGACTTATTTCAGTTAGAATCATCGTACCTGAATCCACTCATTATGCTGCTACGGGCCTGATGACATAGATTTCATTGCTGAGTGATACTGCATTGTACGTAAGTACCACAAGTTCTTTATCCATTTTTCACTTTCTGTGATATTGAACTTGTACGGTAAACGAGGTTCTTGTAAACAGAGGCGTCCCAAACTTTGGGGTGGCTGTGTCTTTTTCATTTTAATTTCCCTAAGCTATAGGACCATAAGTGGAAGTGCCCTAGGCTCTGTTGCTTTGTTTTTTAGATGTTTCAGGAAACAACATACACTTCTCCCGAGTGTCTGTTGGCAATTTACATCCCGCCCATCAGCATAACAAGGCTCCCAGTTCTCCATGGCCTGTCCTGCCTTTCTGGATTTTACACTTTTTGCAGATGGCCCTTTTGACCGGGGGGAAGTGAGACTTCATTGTAGTGCAGATTTCCTTTGCAAGCTTGCTTGGTTGGCCAAAAAGGGCGTATGCGTTTTTTCCTGAATATATTCAGGAAAAAACGCATACGCCCTTTTTGGCCAAGTGCATCATTGTGGACGTTCTGCCTCTTTTCCTATGCTTTCAATGCAATTCCAGTCTACCTCCTGAAATCGGTTTCCTGCAATTCTGCCCCGTTTTCAAGTCCTCTTGGCAGCCTTACTTCAGTATATTTTTGGACGATAGCTGTCATTTATAACTCTGCAGGTTTGTGAATTACAGTGCCCCTGAGCTCCTTTCTTCAACTCGCTTTCTTGTGACCTGGCCGCAACACCGCAGGATGGCTTCAGTCCCTAATCTGGTTCCGGCACGGCACGCTGAGCCTTTGGTTAATTCCTCTTCCTGGTGGGAAACGAGAGTTAAATTTGCCCGTCCAGACACCTCCAGCTAGTCTCTCATTGGTTCTCCCTATTCCTGTTCATCTTCCGCAGAAATTGCAAACTGGGCCAAACAGGAGGTTAAAGGCGCTGACTCTCCAAGTGGGGAGAGTGTTAGTAAAGCGTCTGGAATGTTGCACCCGAGTACCAGGGGAGGAATACTGAGACATATTTGAACACGTCTCCCGTTCACACGGTTGATCATACTCTGGGTTCCACATGCATGTTTTAGCTGAAGGAAGAATACCTTAAACCTGGGTAGTTGAAACCCGTGGAATGGGTACCATGCAATATGACTTCAAAGGGTCTTCATTTGCTCACCGAACCTCTCCAATCCTATCACTGCTGCGTTTATGCCCCTGTACACACGCTTGATTCTCTTTTGGAGACATAGCAATCCATAGGTTTTAAGATACTTACTAGTCAGGTACATTCTTAGGCGTTTAATATGGGGTGTTGAGTCCATTTCGTTGAGCAAGGAGTAGCTCTTGTCTATTCCATATTTGGCTTAAGGAACTTTATCTGTGCTCATTTCAATCTCTGGTTTTATGCAGCACCCCAACTCACCTTTCCCCTTAAGCAAGCATAAGTTGGTTTTCTAAATTTGAGACCCTGTTCTGTTTTGGAATTCAGTTCCTGTGTAGCCAAGTTTACATTCCGTGTATTACTGATATCTTATGATGTTTCTTTTTCTGTGTGACTTATTTCAGTTAGAATCATCGTACCTGAATCCACTCATTATGCTGCTACGGGCCAGATGACATAGATTTCATTGCTGAGTGACATTGCTTTGTAAGTAAATACCACAACTTCTTTATCCATTTTTCACTTTCTGCGATGTTGAACTTGTAATGTAAACGAGGTTCTTGTAAACAGAGGCGTACCAAACTTTGGGGTGGCTGTGTCTTTTTGATTTTAATTTCCCTAAGCTATAGGACCATAAGTGGAAGTGCCCTAGGCTCTGTTGCTTTGTTTTTTAGATGTTTCAGGAAACACCATACACTTCTCCTGAGTGTCTGTTGGCAATTTACATCCCGCCCATCAGCATACCAAGGCTCCCAGTTCTCCATGGCCTGTCCTGCCTTTCTGGATTTTACACTTTTTTCCGATGGCCCTTTTGACCGGGGGGAAGTGAGACTTCATTGTAGTGCAGATTTCCTTTGCAAGCTTGCTTGGTTGGCCAAAAAGGGCGTATGCGTTTTTTCCTGAATATATTCAGGAAAAAACGCATACGCCCTTTTTGGCCAAGTGCATCATTGTGGACGTTCTGCCTCTTTTCCTATGCTTTCAATGCAATTCCAGTCTACCTCCTGAAATCGGTTTCCTGCAATTCTGCCCTGCTTTCAAGTCCTCTTGGCAGCCTTACTTCAGTATATTTTTGGACGATAGCTGTCATTTATAACTCTGCAGGTTGTGAATTACAGTGCCCCTGAGCTCCTTTCTTCAACTCGCTTTCTTGTGAGCTGGCCGCAACACCGCAGGATGGCTTCAGGCCCTAATCTTGTTCCGGCACGGCACGCTGAGCCTTTGGTTATTTCCTCTTCCTGGTGGGAAATGAGAGTTAAATTTGCCCGTCCAGACACCTCCAGCTAGTCTCTCATTGGTTCTCCCTATTCCTGTTCATCTTCCGCAGAAATTGCAAATTGGGCCAAACAGGAGGTTAAAGGCGCTGACTCTCCAAGTGGGGAGAGTGTTAGTAAAGCATCTGGAATGTTGCACCCGAGTACCATGGGAGGAAAACTGAGACATATTTGAACACTTCTCCCGTTCACATGGTTGATCATACTCTGGGTTCCACAGGCAAGTTTCAGCTGAAGGAAGAATACCTTAAACCTGGAGAGTTGAGACCCGTGGAATGGGTACCATGCAATATGACTTCAAAGGGTCTTCATTTGCTCACCGAACCTCTCCAATCCTATCACTGCTGCGTTTATGCCCCTGGACACACGCTTGATTCTCTTATGGAGACATAGCAATCCATAGGTTTTAAGATACTTACTAGTCAGGTACATTCTTAAGCGTTTAATATGGGGTGTTGAGTCCATTTCATTGAGCAAGGAGTAGCTCTTGTCTATTCCATATTTGGCTTAAGGAACTTTATCTGTGCTCATTTCAATCTCTGGTTTTATGCAGCACCCCAACTCACCTTTCCCCTTAAGCAAGCATAAGTTGGTTTTCTAAATGTGAGACCCTGTTCTGTATTGGAATTCAGTTCCTGTGTAGCCAAGTTTACATTCCGTGTATTACTCATATCTTATGATGTTTCTTTTTCTGTGTGACTTATTTCAGTTAGAATCATCGTACCTGAATCCACTCATTGTGCTGCTACGGGCCTGATGACATAGATTTCACTGCTGAGTGATACTGCATTGTACGTAAGTACCACAAGTTCTTTTACCATTTTTCACTTTCTGTGATATTGAACTTGTACGGTAAACGAGGTTCTTGTAAACAGAGGCGTCCCAAACTTTGGGGTGGCTGTGTCATTCTGATTTTAATTTCCCTAAGCTATAGGGCCATAAGTGGAAGTGCCCTAGGCTCTGTTGCTTTGTTTTTTAGATGTTTCAGGAAACACCATACACTTCTCCCGAGTGTCTGTTGGCAATTTACATCCCGCCCATCAGCATACCAAGGCTCCCAGTTCTCCATGGCCTGTCCTGCCTTTCTGGATTTTACACTTTTTTCCGATGGCCCTTTTGACCGGGGGGAAGTGAGACTTCATTGTAGTGCAGATTTCCTTTGCAAGTTTGCTTGGTTGGCCAAAAAGGGCGTATGCGTTTTTTCCTGAATCAGGAAAAAACGCATACGCACTTTTTGGCCAAGTGCATCATTGTGGACGTTCTGCCTCTTTTCCTATGCTTTCAATGCAATTCCAGTCTACCTCCTGAAATCGGTTTCCTGCAATTCTGCCCCGCTTTCAAGTCCTCTTGGCAGCCTTACTTCAGTATATTTTTGGACGATAGCTGTCATTTATAACTCTGCAGGTTTGTGAATTACAGTGCCCCTGAGCTCCTTTCTTCAACTCGCTTTCTTGTGAGCTGGCCGCAACACCGCAGGATGGCTTCAGGCCCTAATCTGGTTCCGGCATGGCACGCTGAGCCTTTGGTTATTTCCTCTTCCTGGTGGGAAATGAGAGTTAAATTTGCCCGTCCAGACACCTCCAGCTAGTTTCTCATTGGTTCTCCCTATTCCTGTTCATCTTCCGCAGAAATTGCAAACTGGGCCAAACAGGAGGTTAAAGGGACTGACTCTCCAAGTCGGGAGAGTGTTAGTAAAGCGTCTGGAATGTTGCACCCGAGTACCAGGGGAGGAAAACTGAGACATATTTGAACACGTCTCCCGTTCACACGGTTGATCATACTCTGGGTTCCACATGCATGTTATAGCTGAAGGAAGAATACCTTAAACCTGGGTAGTTGAGACCCGTGGAATGGGTACCATGCAATATGACTTCAAAGGGTCTTCATTTGCTCACCGAACCTCTCCAATCCTATCACTGCTGCGTTTATGCCCCTGTACACATGCTTGATTCTCTTTCGGAGACATAGCAATCCATAGGTTTTAAGATACTTAAGAGTCAGGTACATTCTTAGGCGTTTAATATGCGGTGTTGAGTCCATTTCGTTGAGCAAGGAGTAGCTCTTGTCTATTCCATATTTGGCTTAAGGAACTTTATCTGTGCTCATTTCAATCTCTGGTTTTATGCAGCACCCCAACTCACCTTTACCCTTAAGCAAGCATAAGTTGGTTTTCTAAATTTGAGACCCTGTTCTGTTTTGGAATTCAGTTCCTGTGTAGCCCAGTTTACATTCCGTGTATTACTGATATCTTATGATGTTTCCTTTTCTGTGTGACTTATTTCAGTTAGAATCATCGTACCTGAATCCACTCATTATGCTGCTACGGGCCTGATGACATAGATTTCATTGCTGAGTGATACTGCATTGTACGTAAGTACCACAAGTTCTTTATCCATTTTTCACTTTCTGTGATATTGAACTTGTACGGTAAACGAGGTTCTTGTAAACAGAGGCGTCCCAAACTTTGGGGTGGCTGTGTCTTTTTCATTTTAATTTCCCTAAGCTATAGGACCATAAGTGGAAGTGCCCTAGGCTCTGTTGCTTTGTTTTTTAGATGTTTCAGGAAACAACATACACTTCTCCCGAGTGTCTGTTGGCAATTTACATCCCGCCCATCAGCATAACAAGGCTCCCAGTTCTCCATGGCCTGTCCTGCCTTTCTGGATTTTACACTTTTTGCAGATGGCCCTTTTGACCGGGGGGAAGTGAGACTTCATTGTAGTGCAGATTTCCTTTGCAAGCTTGCTTGGTTGGCCAAAAAGGGCGTATGCGTTTTTTCCTGAATATATTCAGGAAAAAACGCATACGCCCTTTTTGGCCAAGTGCATCATTGTGGACGTTCTGCCTCTTTTCCTATGCTTTCAATGCAATTCCAGTCTACCTCCTGAAATCGGTTTCCTGCAATTCTGCCCCGTTTTCAAGTCCTCTTGGCAGCCTTACTTCAGTATATTTTTGGACGATAGCTGTCATTTATAACTCTGCAGGTTTGTGAATTACAGTGCCCCTGAGCTCCTTTCTTCAACTCGCTTTCTTGTGACCTGGCCGCAACACCGCAGGATGGCTTCAGTCCCTAATCTGGTTCCGGCACGGCACGCTGAGCCTTTGGTTAATTCCTCTTCCTGGTGGGAAACGAGAGTTAAATTTGCCCGTCCAGACACCTCCAGCTAGTCTCTCATTGGTTCTCCCTATTCCTGTTCATCTTCCGCAGAAATTGCAAACTGGGCCAAACAGGAGGTTAAAGGCGCTGACTCTCCAAGTGGGGAGAGTGTTAGTAAAGCGTCTGGAATGTTGCACCCGAGTACCAGGGGAGGAATACTGAGACATATTTGAACACGTCTCCCGTTCACACGGTTGATCATACTCTGGGTTCCACATGCATGTTTTAGCTGAAGGAAGAATACCTTAAACCTGGGTAGTTGAAACCCGTGGAATGGGTACCATGCAATATGACTTCAAAGGGTCTTCATTTGCTCACCGAACCTCTCCAATCCTATCACTGCTGCGTTTATGCCCCTGTACACACGCTTGATTCTCTTTTGGAGACATAGCAATCCATAGGTTTTAAGATACTTACTAGTCAGGTACATTCTTAGGCGTTTAATATGGGGTGTTGAGTCCATTTCGTTGAGCAAGGAGTAGCTCTTGTCTATTCCATATTTGGCTTAAGGAACTTTATCTGTGCTCATTTCAATCTCTGGTTTTATGCAGCACCCCAACTCACCTTTCCCCTTAAGCAAGCATAAGTTGGTTTTCTAAATTTGAGACCCTGTTCTGTTTTGGAATTCAGTTCCTGTGTAGCCAAGTTTACATTCCGTGTATTACTGATATCTTATGATGTTTCTTTTTCTGTGTGACTTATTTCAGTTAGAATCATCGTACCTGAATCCACTCATTATGCTGCTACGGGCCAGATGACATAGATTTCATTGCTGAGTGACATTGCTTTGTAAGTAAATACCACAACTTCTTTATCCATTTTTCACTTTCTGCGATGTTGAACTTGTAATGTAAACGAGGTTCTTGTAAACAGAGGCGTACCAAACTTTGGGGTGGCTGTGTCTTTTTGATTTTAATTTCCCTAAGCTATAGGACCATAAGTGGAAGTGCCCTAGGCTCTGTTGCTTTGTTTTTTAGATGTTTCAGGAAACACCATACACTTCTCCTGAGTGTCTGTTGGCAATTTACATCCCGCCCATCAGCATACCAAGGCTCCCAGTTCTCCATGGCCTGTCCTGCCTTTCTGGATTTTACACTTTTTTCCGATGGCCCTTTTGACCGGGGGGAAGTGAGACTTCATTGTAGTGCAGATTTCCTTTGCAAGCTTGCTTGGTTGGCCAAAAAGGGCGTATGCGTTTTTTCCTGAATATATTCAGGAA
This sequence comes from Globicephala melas, assembly GCF_963455315.2. Taxonomy (NCBI): domain Eukaryota; kingdom Metazoa; phylum Chordata; class Mammalia; order Artiodactyla; family Delphinidae; genus Globicephala; species Globicephala melas. The sequence continues at coordinate 477,495 of NW_027207366.1, read as the reverse complement.
AAAACGCATACGCCCTTTTTGGCCAAGTGCATCATTGTGGACGTTCTGCCTCTTTTCCTATGCTTTCAATGCAATTCCAGTCTACCTCCTGAAATCGGTTTCCTGCAATTCTGCCCTGCTTTCAAGTCCTCTTGGCAGCCTTACTTCAGTATATTTTTGGACGATAGCTGTCATTTATAACTCTGCAGGTTGTGAATTACAGTGCCCCTGAGCTCCTTTCTTCAACTCGCTTTCTTGTGAGCTGGCCGCAACACCGCAGGATGGCTTCAGGCCCTAATCTGGTTCCGGCACGGCACGCTGAGCCTTTGGTTATTTCCTCTTCCTGGTGGGAAATGAGAGTTAAATTTGCCCGTCCAGACACCTCCAGCTAGTCTCTCATTGGTTCTCCCTATTCCTGTTCATCTTCCGCAGAAATTGCAAATTGGGCCAAACAGGAGGTTAAAGGCGCTGACTCTCCAAGTGGGGAGAGTGTTAGTAAAGCATCTGGAATGTTGCACCCGAGTACCATGGGAGGAAAACTGAGACATATTTGAACACTTCTCCCGTTCACATGGTTGATCATACTCTGGGTTCCACAGGCAAGTTTCAGCTGAAGGAAGAATACCTTAAACCTGGAGAGTTGAGACCCGTGGAATGGGTACCATGCAATATGACTTCAAAGGGTCTTCATTTGCTCACCGAACCTCTCCAATCCTATCACTGCTGCGTTTATGCCCCTGGACACACGCTTGATTCTCTTATGGAGACATAGCAATCCATAGGTTTTAAGATACTTACTAGTCAGGTACATTCTTAAGCGTTTAATATGGGGTGTTGAGTCCATTTCATTGAGCAAGGAGTAGCTCTTGTCTATTCCATATTTGGCTTAAGGAACTTTATCTGTGCTCATTTCAATCTCTGGTTTTATGCAGCACCCCAACTCACCTTTCCCCTTAAGCAAGCATAAGTTGGTTTTCTAAATGTGAGACCCTGTTCTGTATTGGAATTCAGTTCCTGTGTAGCCAAGTTTACATTCCGTGTATTACTCATATCTTATGATGTTTCTTTTTCTGTGTGACTTATTTCAGTTAGAATCATCGTACCTGAATCCACTCATTGTGCTGCTACGGGCCTGATGACATAGATTTCACTGCTGAGTGATACTGCATTGTACGTAAGTACCACAAGTTCTTTTACCATTTTTCACTTTCTGTGATATTGAACTTGTACGGTATACGAGGTTCTTGTAAACAGAGGCGTCCCAAACTTTGGGGTGGCTGTGTCATTCTGATTTTAATTTCCCTAAGCTATAGGGCCATAAGTGGAAGTGCCCTAGGCTCTGTTGCTTTGTTTTTTAGATGTTTCAGGAAACACCATACACTTCTCCCGAGTGTCTGTTGGCAATTTACATCCCGCCCATCAGCATACCAAGGCTCCCAGTTCTCCATGGCCTGTCCTGCCTTTCTGGATTTTACACTTTTTTCCGATGGCCCTTTTGACCGGGGGGAAGTGAGACTTCATTGTAGTGCAGATTTCCTTTGCAAGTTTGCTTGGTTGGCCAAAAAGGGCGTATGCGTTTTTTCCTGAATCAGGAAAAAACGCATACGCACTTTTTGGCCAAGTGCATCATTGTGGACGTTCTGCCTCTTTTCCTATGCTTTCAATGCAATTCCAGTCTACCTCCTGAAATCGGTTTCCTGCAATTCTGCCCCGCTTTCAAGTCCTCTTGGCAGCCTTACTTCAGTATATTTTTGGACGATAGCTGTCATTTATAACTCTGCAGGTTTGTGAATTACAGTGCCCCTGAGCTCCTTTCTTCAACTCGCTTTCTTGTGAGCTGGCCGCAACACCGCAGGATGGCTTCAGGCCCTAATCTGGTTCCGGCATGGCACGCTGAGCCTTTGGTTATTTCCTCTTCCTGGTGGGAAATGAGAGTTAAATTTGCCCGTCCAGACACCTCCAGCTAGTTTCTCATTGGTTCTCCCTATTCCTGTTCATCTTCCGCAGAAATTGCAAACTGGGCCAAACAGGAGGTTAAAGGGACTGACTCTCCAAGTCGGGAGAGTGTTAGTAAAGCGTCTGGAATGTTGCACCCGAGTACCAGGGGAGGAAAACTGAGACATATTTGAACACGTCTCCCGTTCACACGGTTGATCATACTCTGGGTTCCACATGCATGTTATAGCTGAAGGAAGAATACCTTAAACCTGGGTAGTTGAGACCCGTGGAATGGGTACCATGCAATATGACTTCAAAGGGTCTTCATTTGCTCACCGAACCTCTCCAATCCTATCACTGCTGCGTTTATGCCCCTGTACACATGCTTGATTCTCTTTCGGAGACATAGCAATCCATAGGTTTTAAGATACTTAAGAGTCAGGTACATTCTTAGGCGTTTAATATGCGGTGTTGAGTCCATTTCGTTGAGCAAGGAGTAGCTCTTGTCTATTCCATATTTGGCTTAAGGAACTTTATCTGTGCTCATTTCAATCTCTGGTTTTATGCAGCACCCCAACTCACCTTTACCCTTAAGCAAGCATAAGTTGGTTTTCTAAATTTGAGACCCTGTTCTGTTTTGGAATTCAGTTCCTGTGTAGCCCAGTTTACATTCCGTGTATTACTGATATCTTATGATGTTTCCTTTTCTGTGTGACTTATTTCAGTTAGAATCATCGTACCTGAATCCACTCATTATGCTGCTACGGGCCTGATGACATAGATTTCATTGCTGAGTGATACTGCATTGTACGTAAGTACCACAAGTTCTTTATCCATTTTTCACTTTCTGTGATATTGAACTTGTACGGTAAACAAGGTTCTTGTAAACAGAGGCGTCCCAAACTTTGGGGTGGCTGTGTCTTTTTCATTTTAATTTCCCTAAGCTATAGGACCATAAGTGGAAGTGCCCTAGGCTCTGTTGCTTTGTTTTTTAGATGTTTCAGGAAACAACATACACTTCTCCCGAGTGTCTGTTGGCAATTTACATCCCGCCCATCAGCATAACAAGGCTCCCAGTTCTCCATGGCCTGTCCTGCCTTTCTGGATTTTACACTTTTTGCAGATGGCCCTTTTGACCGGGGGGAAGTGAGACTTCATTGTAGTGCAGATTTCCTTTGCAAGCTTGCTTGGTTGGCCAAAAAGGGCGTATGCGTTTTTTCCTGAATATATTCAGGAAAAAACGCATACGCCCTTTTTGGCCAAGTGCATCATTGTGGACGTTCTGCCTCTTTTCCTATGCTTTCAATGCAATTCCAGTCTACCTCCTGAAATCGGTTTCCTGCAATTCTGCCCCGTTTTCAAGTCCTCTTGGCAGCCTTACTTCAGTATATTTTTGGACGATAGCTGTCATTTATAACTCTGCAGGTTTGTGAATTACAGTGCCCCTGAGCTCCTTTCTTCAACTCGCTTTCTTGTGACCTGGCCGCAACACCGCAGGATGGCTTCAGTCCCTAATCTGGTTCCGGCACGGCACGCTGAGCCTTTGGTTAATTCCTCTTCCTGGTGGGAAACGAGAGTTAAATTTGCCCGTCCAGACACCTCCAGCTAGTCTCTCATTGGTTCTCCCTATTCCTGTTCATCTTCCGCAGAAATTGCAAACTGGGCCAAACAGGAGGTTAAAGGCGCTGACTCTCCAAGTGGGGAGAGTGTTAGTAAAGCGTCTGGAATGTTGCACCCGAGTACCAGGGGAGGAATACTGAGACATATTTGAACACGTCTCCCGTTCACACGGTTGATCATACTCTGGGTTCCACATGCATGTTTTAGCTGAAGGAAGAATACCTTAAACCTGGGTAGTTGAAACCCGTGGAATGGGTACCATGCAATATGACTTCAAAGGGTCTTCATTTGCTCACCGAACCTCTCCAATCCTATCACTGCTGCGTTTATGCCCCTGTACACACGCTTGATTCTCTTTTGGAGACATAGCAATCCATAGGTTTTAAGATACTTACTAGTCAGGTACATTCTTAGGCGTTTAATATGGGGTGTTGAGTCCATTTCGTTGAGCAAGGAGTAGCTCTTGTCTATTCCATATTTGGCTTAAGGAACTTTATCTGTGCTCATTTCAATCTCTGGTTTTATGCAGCACCCCAACTCACCTTTCCCCTTAAGCAAGCATAAGTTGGTTTTCTAAATTTGAGACCCTGTTCTGTTTTGGAATTCAGTTCCTGTGTAGCCAAGTTTACATTCCGTGTATTACTGATATCTTATGATGTTTCTTTTTCTGTGTGACTTATTTCAGTTAGAATCATCGTACCTGAATCCACTCATTATGCTGCTACGGGCCAGATGACATAGATTTCATTGCTGAGTGACATTGCTTTGTAAGTAAATACCACAACTTCTTTATCCATTTTTCACTTTCTGCGATGTTGAACTTGTAATGTAAACGAGGTTCTTGTAAACAGAGGCGTACCAAACTTTGGGGTGGCTGTGTCTTTTTGATTTTAATTTCCCTAAGCTATAGGACCATAAGTGGAAGTGCCCTAGGCTCTGTTGCTTTGTTTTTTAGATGTTTCAGGAAACACCATACACTTCTCCTGAGTGTCTGTTGGCAATTTACATCCCGCCCATCAGCATACCAAGGCTCCCAGTTCTCCATGGCCTGTCCTGCCTTTCTGGATTTTACACTTTTTTCCGATGGCCCTTTTGACCGGGGGGAAGTGAGACTTCATTGTAGTGCAGATTTCCTTTGCAAGCTTGCTTGGTTGGCCAAAAAGGGCGTATGCGTTTTTTCCTGAATATATTCAGGAAAAAACGCATACGCCCTTTTTGGCCAAGTGCATCATTGTGGACGTTCTGCCTCTTTTCCTATGCTTTCAATGCAATTCCAGTCTACCTCCTGAAATCGGTTTCCTGCAATTCTGCCCTGCTTTCAAGTCCTCTTGGCAGCCTTACTTCAGTATATTTTTGGACGATAGCTGTCATTTATAACTCTGCAGGTTGTGAATTACAGTGCCCCTGAGCTCCTTTCTTCAACTCGCTTTCTTGTGAGCTGGCCGCAACACCGCAGGATGGCTTCAGGCCCTAATCTGGTTCCGGCACGGCACGCTGAGCCTTTGGTTATTTCCTCTTCCTGGTGGGAAATGAGAGTTAAATTTGCCCGTCCAGACACCTCCAGCTAGTCTCTCATTGGTTCTCCCTATTCCTGTTCATCTTCCGCAGAAATTGCAAATTGGGCCAAACAGGAGGTTAAAGGCGCTGACTCTCCAAGTGGGGAGAGTGTTAGTAAAGCATCTGGAATGTTGCACCCGAGTACCATGGGAGGAAAACTGAGACATATTTGAACACTTCTCCCGTTCACATGGTTGATCATACTCTGGGTTCCACAGGCAAGTTTCAGCTGAAGGAAGAATACCTTAAACCTGGAGAGTTGAGACCCGTGGAATGGGTACCATGCAATATGACTTCAAAGGGTCTTCATTTGCTCACCGAACCTCTCCAATCCTATCACTGCTGCGTTTATGCCCCTGGACACACGCTTGATTCTCTTATGGAGACATAGCAATCCATAGGTTTTAAGATACTTACTAGTCAGGTACATTCTTAAGCGTTTAATATGGGGTGTTGAGTCCATTTCATTGAGCAAGGAGTAGCTCTTGTCTATTCCATATTTGGCTTAAGGAACTTTATCTGTGCTCATTTCAATCTCTGGTTTTATGCAGCACCCCAACTCACCTTTCCCCTTAAGCAAGCATAAGTTGGTTTTCTAAATGTGAGACCCTGTTCTGTATTGGAATTCAGTTCCTGTGTAGCCAAGTTTACATTCCGTGTATTACTCATATCTTATGATGTTTCTTTTTCTGTGTGACTTATTTCAGTTAGAATCATCGTACCTGAATCCACTCATTGTGCTGCTACGGGCCTGATGACATAGATTTCACTGCTGAGTGATACTGCATTGTACGTAAGTACCACAAGTTCTTTTACCATTTTTCACTTTCTGTGATATTGAACTTGTACGGTAAACGAGGTTCTTGTAAACAGAGGCGTCCCAAACTTTGGGGTGGCTGTGTCATTCTGATTTTAATTTCCCTAAGCTATAGGGCCATAAGTGGAAGTGCCCTAGGCTCTGTTGCTTTGTTTTTTAGATGTTTCAGGAAACACCATACACTTCTCCCGAGTGTCTGTTGGCAATTTACATCCCGCCCATCAGCATACCAAGGCTCCCAGTTCTCCATGGCCTGTCCTGCCTTTCTGGATTTTACACTTTTTTCCGATGGCCCTTTTGACCGGGGGGAAGTGAGACTTCATTGTAGTGCAGATTTCCTTTGCAAGTTTGCTTGGTTGGCCAAAAAGGGCGTATGCGTTTTTTCCTGAATCAGGAAAAAACGCATACGCACTTTTTGGCCAAGTGCATCATTGTGGACGTTCTGCCTCTTTTCCTATGCTTTCAATGCAATTCCAGTCTACCTCCTGAAATCGGTTTCCTGCAATTCTGCCCCGCTTTCAAGTCCTCTTGGCAGCCTTACTTCAGTATATTTTTGGACGATAGCTGTCATTTATAACTCTGCAGGTTTGTGAATTACAGTGCCCCTGAGCTCCTTTCTTCAACTCGCTTTCTTGTGAGCTGGCCGCAACACCGCAGGATGGCTTCAGGCCCTAATCTGGTTCCGGCATGGCACGCTGAGCCTTTGGTTATTTCCTCTTCCTGGTGGGAAATGAGAGTTAAATTTGCCCGTCCAGACACCTCCAGCTAGTTTCTCATTGGTTCTCCCTATTCCTGTTCATCTTCCGCAGAAATTGCAAACTGGGCCAAACAGGAGGTTAAAGGGACTGACTCTCCAAGTCGGGAGAGTGTTAGTAAAGCGTCTGGAATGTTGCACCCGAGTACCAGGGGAGGAAAACTGAGACATATTTGAACACGTCTCCCGTTCACACTGTTGATCATACTCTGGGTTCCACATGCATATTTTAGCTGAAGGAAGAATACCTTAAACCTGGAGAGTTGAGACCCGTGTAATGGGTACCATGCAATATGACTTCAAAGGGTCTTCATTTGCTCACCGAACCTCTCCAATCCTATCACTGCTGCGTTTATGCCCCTGTACACACGCTTGATTCTCTTATGGAGACATAGCAATCCATAGGTTTTAAGATACTTACTAGTCAGGTACATTCTTAAGCGTTTAATATGGGGTGTTGAGTCCATTTCGTTGAGCAAGGAGTAGCTCTTGTCTATTCCATATTTGGCTTAAGGAACTTGATCTGTGCTCATTTCAAGCTCTGGTTTTATGCAGCACCCCAACTCACCTTTCCCCTTAAGCAAGCATAAGTTGGTTTTCTAAATTTGAGACCCTGTTCTGTTTTGGAATTCAGTTCCTGTGTAGCCAAGTTTACATTCCGTGTATTAGTGATATCTTATGATGTTTCCTTTTCTGTGTGACTTATTTCAGTTAGAATCATCGTACCTGAATCCACTCATTATGCTGCTACGGGCCTGATGACATAGATTTCATTGCTGAGTGATACTGCATTGTACGTAAGTACCACAAGTTCTTTATCCATTTTTCACTTTCTGTGATAGAGAACTTGTACGGTAAACGAGGTTCTTGTAAACAGAGGCGTCCCAAATTTTGGGGTGGCTGTGTCTTTTTGATTTTAATTTCCCTAAGCTATAGGACCATAAGTGAAAGTGCCCTAGGCTCTGTTGCTTTGTTTCTTAGATGTTTCAGGAAACACCATACACTTCTCCCGAGTGGCTGTTGGCAATTTACATCCCGCCCATCAGCATAACAAGGCTCCCAGTTCTCCATGGCCTGTCCTGCCTTTCTGGATTTTACACTTTTTGCAGATGGCCCTTTTGACCGGGGGGAAGTGAGACTTCATTGTAGTGCAGATTTCCTTTGCAAGCTTGCTTGGTTGGCCAAAAAGGGCGTATGCGTTTTTTCCTGAATATATTCAGGAAAAAACGCATACGCCCTTTTTGGCCAAGTGCATCATTGTGGACGTTCTGCCTCTTTTCCTATGCTTTCAATGCAATTCCAGTCTACCTCCTGAAATCGGTTTCCTGCAATTCTGCCCCGTTTTCAAGTCCTCTTGGCAGCCTTACTTCAGTATATTTTTGGACGATAGCTGTCATTTATAACTCTGCAGGTTTGTGAATTACAGTGCCCCTGAGCTCCTTTCTTCAACTCGCTTTCTTGTGACCTGGCCGCAACACCGCAGGATGGCTTCAGTCCCTAATCTGGTTCCGGCACGGCACGCTGAGCCTTTGGTTAATTCCTCTTCCTGGTGGGAAACGAGAGTTAAATTTGCCCGTCCAGACACCTCCAGCTAGTCTCTCATTGGTTCTCCCTATTCCTGTTCATCTTCCGCAGAAATTGCAAACTGGGCCAAACAGGAGGTTAAAGGCGCTGACTCTCCAAGTGGGGAGAGTGTTAGTAAAGCGTCTGGAATGTTGCACCCGAGTACCAGGGGAGGAATACTGAGACATATTTGAACACGTCTCCCGTTCACACGGTTGATCATACTCTGGGTTCCACATGCATGTTTTAGCTGAAGGAAGAATACCTTAAACCTGGGTAGTTGAAACCCGTGGAATGGGTACCATGCAATATGACTTCAAAGGGTCTTCATTTGCTCACCGAACCTCTCCAATCCTATCACTGCTGCGTTTATGCCCCTGTACACACGCTTGATTCTCTTTTGGAGACATAGCAATCCATAGGTTTTAAGATACTTACTAGTCAGGTACATTCTTAGGCGTTTAATATGGGGTGTTGAGTCCATTTCGTTGAGCAAGGAGTAGCTCTTGTCTATTCCATATTTGGCTTAAGGAACTTTATCTGTGCTCATTTCAATCTCTGGTTTTATGCAGCACCCCAACTCACCTTTCCCCTTAAGCAAGCATAAGTTGGTTTTCTAAATTTGAGACCCTGTTCTGTTTTGGAATTCAGTTCCTGTGTAGCCAAGTTTACATTCCGTGTATTACTGATATCTTATGATGTTTCTTTTTCTGTGTGACTTATTTCAGTTAGAATCATCGTACCTGAATCCACTCATTATGCTGCTACGGGCCAGATGACATAGATTTCATTGCTGAGTGACATTGCTTTGTAAGTAAATACCACAACTTCTTTATCCATTTTTCACTTTCTGCGATGTTGAACTTGTAATGTAAACGAGGTTCTTGTAAACAGAGGCGTACCAAACTTTGGGGTGGCTGTGTCTTTTTGATTTTAATTTCCCTAAGCTATAGGACCATAAGTGGAAGTGCCCTAGGCTCTGTTGCTTTGTTTTTTAGATGTTTCAGGAAACACCATACACTTCTCCCGAGTGTCTGTTGGCAATTTACATCCCGCCCATCAGCATACCAAGGCTCCCAGTTCTCCATGGCCTGTCCTGCCTTTCTGGATTTTACACTTTTTTCCGATGGCCCTTTTGACCGGGGGGAAGTGAGACTTCATTGTAGTGCAGATTTCCTTTGCAAGTTTGCTTGGTTGGCCAAAAAGGGCGTATGCGTTTTTTCCTGAATCAGGAAAAAACGCATACGCACTTTTTGGCCAAGTGCATCATTGTGGACGTTCTGCCTCTTTTCCTATGCTTTCAATGCAATTCCAGTCTACCTCCTGAAATCGGTTTCCTGCAATTCTGCCCCGCTTTCAAGTCCTCTTGGCAGCCTTACTTCAGTATATTTTTGGACGATAGCTGTCATTTATAACTCTGCAGGTTTGTGAATTACAGTGCCCCTGAGCTCCTTTCTTCAACTCGCTTTCTTGTGAGCTGGCCGCAACACCGCAGGATGGCTTCAGGCCCTAATCTGGTTCCGGCATGGCACGCTGAGCCTTTGGTTATTTCCTCTTCCTGGTGGGAAATGAGAGTTAAATTTGCCCGTCCAGACACCTCCAGCTAGTTTCTCATTGGTTCTCCCTATTCCTGTTCATCTTCCGCAGAAATTGCAAACTGGGCCAAACAGGAGGTTAAAGGGACTGACTCTCCAAGTCGGGAGAGTGTTAGTAAAGCGTCTGGAATGTTGCACCCGAGTACCAGGGGAGGAAAACTGAGACATATTTGAACACGTCTCCCGTTCACACTGTTGATCATACTCTGGGTTCCACATGCATATTTTAGCTGAAGGAAGAATACCTTAAACCTGGAGAGTTGAGACCCGTGTAATGGGTACCATGCAATATGACTTCAAAGGGTCTTCATTTGCTCACCGAACCTCTCCAATCCTATCACTGCTGCGTTTATGCCCCTGTACACACGCTTGATTCTCTTATGGAGACATAGCAATCCATAGGTTTTAAGATACTTACTAGTCAGGTACATTCTTAAGCGTTTAATATGGGGTGTTGAGTCCATTTCGTTGAGCAAGGAGTAGCTCTTGTCTATTCCATATTTGGCTTAAGGAACTTGATCTGTGCTCATTTCAAGCTCTGGTTTTATGCAGCACCCCAACTCACCTTTCCCCTTAAGCAAGCATAAGTTGGTTTTCTAAATTTGAGACCCTGTTCTGTTTTGGAATTCAGTTCCTGTGTAGCCAAGTTTACATTCCGTGTATTAGTGATATCTTATGATGTTTCCTTTTCTGTGTGACTTATTTCAGTTAGAATCATCGTACCTGAATCCACTCATTATGCTGCTACGGGCCTGATGACATAGATTTCATTGCTGAGTGATACTGCATTGTACGTAAGTACCACAAGTTCTTTATCCATTTTTCACTTTCTGTGATAGAGAACTTGTACGGTAAACGAGGTTCTTGTAAACAGAGGCGTCCCAAATTTTGGGGTGGCTGTGTCTTTTTGATTTTAATTTCCCTAAGCTATAGGACCATAAGTGAAAGTGCCCTAGGCTCTGTTGCTTTGTTTCTTAGATGTTTCAGGAAACACCATACACTTCTCCCGAGTGGCTGTTGGCAATTTACATCCCGCCCATCAGCATAACAAGGCTCCCAGTTCTCCATGGCCTGTCCTGCCTTTCTGGATTTTACACTTTTTGCAGATGGCCCTTTTGACCGGGGGGAAGTGAGACTTCATTGTAGTGCAGATTTCCTTTGCAAGCTTGCTTGGTTGGCCAAAAAGGGCGTATGCGTTTTTTCCTGAATATATTCAGGAAAAAACGCATACGCCCTTTTTGGCCAAGTGCATCATTGTGGACGTTCTGCCTCTTTTCCTATGCTTTCAATGCAATTCCAGTCTACCTCCTGAAATCGGTTTCCTGCAATTCTGCCCCGTTTTCAAGTCCTCTTGGCAGCCTTACTTCAGTATATTTTTGGACGATAGCTGTCATTTATAACTCTGCAGGTTTGTGAATTACAGTGCCCCTGAGCTCCTTTCTTCAACTCGCTTTCTTGTGACCTGGCCGCAACACCGCAGGATGGCTTCAGTCCCTAATCTGGTTCCGGCACGGCACGCTGAGCCTTTGGTTAATTCCTCTTCCTGGTGGGAAACGAGAGTTAAATTTGCCCGTCCAGACACCTCCAGCTAGTCTCTCATTGGTTCTCCCTATTCCTGTTCATCTTCCGCAGAAATTGCAAACTGGGCCAAACAGGAGGTTAAAGGCGCTGACTCTCCAAGTGGGGAGAGTGTTAGTAAAGCGTCTGGAATGTTGCACCCGAGTACCAGGGGAGGAATACTGAGACATATTTGAACACGTCTCCCGTTCACACGGTTGATCATACTCTGGGTTCCACATGCATGTTTTAGCTGAAGGAAGAATACCTTAAACCTGGGTAGTTGAAACCCGTGGAATGGGTACCATGCAATATGACTTCAAAGGGTCTTCATTTGCTCACCGAACCTCTCCAATCCTATCACTGCTGCGTTTATGCCCCTGTACACACGCTTGATTCTCTTTTGGAGACATAGCAATCCATAGGTTTTAAGATACTTACTAGTCAGGTACATTCTTAGGCGTTTAATATGGGGTGTTGAGTCCATTTCGTTGAGCAAGGAGTAGCTCTTGTCTATTCCATATTTGGCTTAAGGAACTTTATCTGTGCTCATTTCAATCTCTGGTTTTATGCAGCACCCCAACTCACCTTTCCCCTTAAGCAAGCATAAGTTGGTTTTCTAAATTTGAGACCCTGTTCTGTTTTGGAATTCAGTTCCTGTGTAGCCAAGTTTACATTCCGTGTATTACTGATATCTTATGATGTTTCTTTTTCTGTGTGACTTATTTCAGTTAGAATCATCGTACCTGAATCCACTCATTATGCTGCTACGGGCCAGATGACATAGATTTCATTGCTGAGTGACATTGCTTTGTAAGTAAATACCACAACTTCTTTATCCATTTTTCACTTTCTGCGATGTTGAACTTGTAATGTAAACGAGGTTCTTGTAAACAGAGGCGTACCAAACTTTGGGGTGGCTGTGTCTTTTTGATTTTAATTTCCCTAAGCTATAGGACCATAAGTGGAAGTGCCCTAGGCTCTGTTGCTTTGTTTTTTAGATGTTTCAGGAAACACCATACACTTCTCCTGAGTGTCTGTTGGCAATTTACATCCCGCCCATCAGCATACCAAGGCTCCCAGTTCTCCATGGCCTGTCCTGCCTTTCTGGATTTTACACTTTTTTCCGATGGCCCTTTTGACCGGGGGGAAGTGAGACTTCATTGTAGTGCAGATTTCCTTTGCAAGCTTGCTTGGTTGGCCAAAAAGGGCGTATGCGTTTTTTCCTGAATATATTCAGGAAAAAACGCATACGCCCTTTTTGGCCAAGTGCATCATTGTGGACGTTCTGCCTCTTTTCCTATGCTTTCAATGCAATTCCAGTCTACCTCCTGAAATCGGTTTCCTGCAATTCTGCCCTGCTTTCAAGTCCTCTTGGCAGCCTTACTTCAGTATATTTTTGGACGATAGCTGTCATTTATAACTCTGCAGGTTGTGAATTACAGTGCCCCTGAGCTCCTTTCTTCAACTCGCTTTCTTGTGAGCTGGCCGCAACACCGCAGGATGGCTTCAGGCCCTAATCTGGTTCCGGCACGGCACGCTGAGCCTTTGGTTATTTCCTCTTCCTGGTGGGAAATGAGAGTTAAATTTGCCCGTCCAGACACCTCCAGCTAGTCTCTCATTGGTTCTCCCTATTCCTGTTCATCTTCCGCAGAAATTGCAAATTGGGCCAAACAGGAGGTTAAAGGCGCTGACTCTCCAAGTGGGGAGAGTGTTAGTAAAGCATCTGGAATGTTGCACCCGAGTACCATGGGAGGAAAACTGAGACATATTTGAACACTTCTCCCGTTCACATGGTTGATCATACTCTGGGTTCCACAGGCAAGTTTCAGCTGAAGGAAGAATACCTTAAACCTGGAGAGTTGAGACCCGTGGAATGGGTACCATGCAATATGACTTCAAAGGGTCTTCATTTGCTCACCGAACCTCTCCAATCCTATCACTGCTGCGTTTATGCCCCTGGACACACGCTTGATTCTCTTATGGAGACATAGCAATCCATAGGTTTTAAGATACTTACTAGTCAGGTACATTCTTAAGCGTTTAATATGGGGTGTTGAGTCCATTTCGTTGAGCAAGGAGTAGCTCTTGTCTATTCCATATTTGGCTTAAGGAACTTTATCTGTGCTCATTTCAATCTCTGGTTTTATGCAGCACCCCAACTCACCTTTCCCCTTAAGCAAGCATAAGTTGGTTTTCTAAATGTGAGACCCTGTTCTGTATTGGAATTCAGTTCCTGTGTAGCCAAGTTTACATTCCGTGTATTACTCATATCTTATGATGTTTCTTTTTCTGTGTGACTTATTTCAGTTAGAATCATCGTACCTGAATCCACTCATTGTGCTGCTACGGGCCTGATGACATAGATTTCACTGCTGAGTGATACTGCATTGTACGTAAGTACCACAAGTTCTTTTACCATTTTTCACTTTCTGTGATATTGAACTTGTACGGTAAACGAGGTTCTTGTAAACAGAGGCGTCCCAAACTTTGGGGTGGCTGTGTCATTCTGATTTTAATTTCCCTAAGCTATAGGGCCATAAGTGGAAGTGCCCTAGGCTCTGTTGCTTTGTTTTTTAGATGTTTCAGGAAACACCATACACTTCTCCCGAGTGTCTGTTGGCAATTTACATCCCGCCCATCAGCATACCAAGGCTCCCAGTTCTCCATGGCCTGTCCTGCCTTTCTGGATTTTACACTTTTTTCCGATGGCCCTTTTGACCGGGGGGAAGTGAGACTTCATTGTAGTGCAGATTTCCTTTGCAAGTTTGCTTGGTTGGCCAAAAAGGGCGTATGCGTTTTTTCCTGAATCAGGAAAAAACGCATACGCACTTTTTGGCCAAGTGCATCATTGTGGACGTTCTGCCTCTTTTCCTATGCTTTCAATGCAATTCCAGTCTACCTCCTGAAATCGGTTTCCTGCAATTCTGCCCCGCTTTCAAGTCCTCTTGGCAGCCTTACTTCAGTATATTTTTGGACGATAGCTGTCATTTATAACTCTGCAGGTTTGTGAATTACAGTGCCCCTGAGCTCCTTTCTTCAACTCGCTTTCTTGTGAGCTGGCCGCAACACCGCAGGATGGCTTCAGGCCCTAATCTGGTTCCGGCATGGCACGCTGAGCCTTTGGTTATTTCCTCTTCCTGGTGGGAAATGAGAGTTAAATTTGCCCGTCCAGACACCTCCAGCTAGTTTCTCATTGGTTCTCCCTATTCCTGTTCATCTTCCGCAGAAATTGCAAACTGGGCCAAACAGGAGGTTAAAGGGACTGACTCTCCAAGTCGGGAGAGTGTTAGTAAAGCGTCTGGAATGTTGCACCCGAGTACCAGGGGAGGAAAACTGAGACATATTTGAACACGTCTCCCGTTCACACTGTTGATCATACTCTGGGTTCCACATGCATATTTTAGCTGAAGGAAGAATACCTTAAACCTGGAGAGTTGAGACCCGTGTAATGGGTACCATGCAATATGACTTCAAAGGGTCTTCATTTGCTCACCGAACCTCTCCAATCCTATCACTGCTGCGTTTATGCCCCTGTACACACGCTTGATTCTCTTATGGAGACATAGCAATCCATAGGTTTTAAGATACTTACTAGTCAGGTACATTCTTAAGCGTTTAATATGGGGTGTTGAGTCCATTTCGTTGAGCAAGGAGTAGCTCTTGTCTATTCCATATTTGGCTTAAGGAACTTGATCTGTGCTCATTTCAAGCTCTGGTTTTATGCAGCACCCCAACTCACCTTTCCCCTTAAGCAAGCATAAGTTGGTTTTCTAAATTTGAGACCCTGTTCTGTTTTGGAATTCAGTTCCTGTGTAGCCAAGTTTACATTCCGTGTATTAGTGATATCTTATGATGTTTCCTTTTCTGTGTGACTTATTTCAGTTAGAATCATCGTACCTGAATCCACTCATTATGCTGCTACGGGCCTGATGACATAGATTTCATTGCTGAGTGATACTGCATTGTACGTAAGTACCACAAGTTCTTTATCCATTTTTCACTTTCTGTGATAGAGAACTTGTACGGTAAACGAGGTTCTTGTAAACAGAGGCGTCCCAAATTTTGGGGTGGCTGTGTCTTTTTGATTTTAATTTCCCTAAGCTATAGGACCATAAGTGAAAGTGCCCTAGGCTCTGTTGCTTTGTTTCTTAGATGTTTCAGGAAACACCATACACTTCTCCCGAGTGGCTGTTGGCAATTTACATCCCGCCCATCAGCATAACAAGGCTCCCAGTTCTCCATGGCCTGTCCTGCCTTTCTGGATTTTACACTTTTTTCAGATGGCCCTTTTGACCGGGGGGAAGTGAGACTTCATTGTAGTGCAGATTTCCTTTGCAAGTTTGCTTGGTTGGCCAAAAAGGGCGTATGCGTTTTTTCCTGAATGTATTCAGGAAAAAACGCATACGCCCTTTTTGGCCAAGTGCATCATTGTGGACGTTCTGCCTCTTTTCCTACGCTTTCAATGCAATTCCAGTCTACCTCCTGAAATCGGTTTCCTGCAATTCTGCCCCGCTTTCAAGTCCTCTTGGCAGCCTTACTTCAGTATATTTTTGGACGATAGCTGTCATTTATAACTCTGCAGGTTTGTGAATTACAGTGCCCCTGAGCTCCTTTCTTCAACTCGCTTTCTTGTGAGCTGGCCGCAACACCGCAGGATGGCTTCAGGCCCTAATCTTGTTCCGGCATGGCACGCTGAACCTTTGGTTATTTCCTCTTTCTGGTGGGAAATGAGAGTTAAATTTGCCCGTCCAGACACCTCCAGCTAGTCTCTCATTGGTTCTCCCTATTCCTGTTCATCTTCCGCAGAAATTGCAAACTGGGCCAAACAGGAGGTTAAAGGCGCTGACTCTCCAAGTGGGGAGAGTGTTAGTAAAGCGTCTGGAATGTTGCACCCGAGTACCAGGGGAGGAAAACTGAGACATATTTGAACACGTCTCCCGTTCACACTGTTGATCATACTCTGGGTTCCACATGCATATTTTAGCTGAAGGAAGAATACCTTAAACCTGGAGAGTTGAGACCCGTGTAATGGGTACCATGCAATATGACTTCAAAGGGTCTTCATTTGCTCACCGAACCTCTCCAATCCTATCACTGCTGCGTTTATGCCCCTGTACACACGCTTGATTCTCTTATGGAGACATAGCAATCCATAGGTTTTAAGATACTTACTAGTCAGGTACATTCTTAAGCGTTTAATATGGGGTGTTGAGTCCATTTCGTTGAGCAAGGAGTAGCTCTTGTCTATTCCATATTTGGCTTAAGGAACTTTATCTGTGCTCATTTCAATCTCTGGTTTTATGCAGCACGCCAACTCACCTTTCCCCTTAAGCAAGCATAAGTTGGTTTTCTAAATTTGAGACCCTGTTCTGTTTTGGAATTCAGTTCCTGTGTAGCCAAGTTTACATTCCGTGTATTAGTGATATCTTATGATGTTTCTTTTTCTGTGTGACTTATTTCAGTTAGAATCATCGTACCTGAATCCACTCATTATGCTGCTACGGGCCTGATGACATAGATTTCATTGCTGAGTGATACTGCATTGTACGTAAGTACCACAAGTTCTTTATCCATTTTTCACTTTCTGTGATAGAGAACTTGTACGGTAAACGAGGTTCTTGTAAACAGAGGCGTCCCAAATTTTGGGGTGGCTGTGTCTTTTTTATTTTAATTTCCCTAAGCTATAGGACCATAAGTGAAAGTGCCCTAGGCTCTGTTGCTTTGTTTCTTAGATGTTTCAGGAAACACCATACACTTCTCCTGAGTGGCTGTTGGCAATTTACATCCCGCCCATCAGCATAACAAGGCTCCCAGTTCTCCATGGCCTGTCCTGCCTTTCTGGATTTTACACTTTTTTCAGATGGCCCTTTTGACCGGGGGGAAGTGAGACGTCATTGTAGTGCAGATTTCCTTTGCTAGTTTGCTTGGTTGGCCAAAAAGGGCGTATGCGTTTTTTCCTGAATATATTCAGGAAAAAACGCATACGCCCTTTTTGGCCAAGTGCATCATTGTGGACGTTCTGCCTCTTTTCCTATGCTTTCAATGCAATTCCAGTCTACCTCCTGAAATCGGTTTCCTGCAATTCTGCCCCGCTTTCAAGTCCTCTTGGCAGCCTTACTTCAGTATATTTTTGGACGATAGCTGTCATTTATAACTCTGCAGGTTTGTGAATTACAGTGCCCCTGAGCTCCTTTCTTCAACTCGCTTTCTTGTGAGCTGGCCACAACACCGCAGGATGGCTTCAGGCCCTAATCTTGTTCCGGCATGGCACGCTGAGCCTTTGGTTATTTCCTCTTCCTGGTGGGAAATGAGAGTTAAATTTGCCCGTCCAGACACCTCCAGCTAGTCTCTCATTGTTTCTCGCTATTCCTGTTCATCTTCCGCAGAAATTGCAAACTGAGCCAAACAGGAGGTTAAATGCGCTGACTCTCCAAGTGGGGAGAGTGTTAGTAAAGCGTCTGGAATGTTGCACCCGAGTACCAGGGGAGGAAAACTGAGACATATTTGAACACGTCTCCCGTTCACACTGTTGATCATACTCTGGGTTCCACATGCATATTTTAGCTGAAGGAAGAATACCTTAAACCTGGAGAGTTGAGACCCGTGTAATGGGTACCATGCAATATGACTTCAAAGGGTCTTCATTTGCTCACCGAACCTCTCCAATCCTATCACTGCTGCATTTATGTCCCTGTACACATGCTTGATTCTCTTTCGGAGACATAGCAATCCACAGGTTTTAAGATACTTAAGAGTCAGGTACATTCTTAGGCGTTTAATATGCGGTGTTGAGTCCATTTCGTTGAGCAAGGAGTAGCTCTTGTCTATTCCATATTTGGCTTAAGGAACTTTATCTGTGCTCATTTCAATCTCTGCTTTTATGCAGCACCCCAACTCACCTTTACCCTTAAGCAAGCATAAGTTGGTTTTCTAAATTTGAGTCCCTGTTCTGTTCTGTAATTCAGTTCCTGTGTAGCCAAGTTTACATTCCGTGTATTACTGATATCTTATGATGTTTCTTTTTCTGTGTGACTTATTTCAGTTAGAATCATCGTACTGAATCCACTCATTGTGCTGCTACGGGCCTGATGACATAGATTTCACTGCTGAGTGATACTGCATTGTACGTAAGTACCACAAGTTCTTTATCCATTTTTCACTTTCTGTGATATTGAACTTGTACGGTAAACGAGGTTCTTGTAAACAGAGGCGTCCCAAACTTTGGGGTGGCTGTGTCGTTTTGATTTTAATTTCCCTAAGCTATAGGGCCATAAGTGGAAGTGCCCTAGGCTCTGTTGCTTTGTTTTTTAGATGTTTCAGGAAACACCATACACTTCTCCCGAGTGTCTGTTGGCAATTTACATCCCGCCCATCAGCATAACAAGGCTCCCAGTTCTCCATGGCCTGTCCTGCCTTTCTGGATTTTACACTTTTTTCAGATGGCCCTTTTGACCGGGGGGAAGTGAGACTTCATTGTAGTGCAGATTTCCTTTGCAAGCTTGCTTGGTTGGCCAAAAAGGGCGTATGCGTTTTTTCCTGAATATATTCAGGAAAAAACGCATACGCCCTTTTTGGCCAAGTGCATCATTGTGGACGTTCTGCCTCTTTTCCTATGCTTTCAATGCAATTCCAGTCTACCTCCTGAAATCGGTTTCCTGCAATTCTGCCCCGCTTTCAAGTCCTCTTGGCAGCCTTACTTCAGTATATTTTTGGACGATAGCTGTCATTTATAACTCTGCAGGTTTGTGAATTACAGTGCCCCTGAGCTCCTTTCTTCAACTCGCTTTCTTGTGAGCTGGCCGCAACACCACAGGATGGCTTCAGGCCCTAATCTGGTTCTGGCATGGCACGCTGAACCTTTGGTTATTTCCTCTTCCTGGTGGGAAATGAGAGTTAAATTTGCCCGTCCAGACACCTCCAGCTAGTTTCTCATTGGTTCTCCCTATTCCTGTTCATCTTCCGCAGAAATTGCAAACTGGGCCAAACAGGAGGTTAAAGGCGCTGACTCTCCAAGTGGGGAGAGTGTTAGTAAAGCGTCTGGAATGTTGCACCCGAGTACCAGGGTACGAAAACTGAGACATATTTGAACACGTCTCCCGTTCACACTGTTGATCATACTCTGGGTTCCACATGCATATTTTAGCTGAAGGAAGAATACCTTAAACCTGGAGAGTTGAGACCCGTGTAATGGGTACCATGCAATATGACTTCAAAGGGTCTTCATTTGCTCACCGAACCTCTCCAATCCTATCACTGCTGCGTTTATGCCCCTGTACACACGCTTGATTCTCTTATGGAGACATAGCAATCCATAGGTTTTAAGATACTTACTAGTCAGGTACATTCTTAGGAGTTTAATATGGGGTGTTGAGTCCATTTCGTTGAGCAAGGAGTAGCTCTTGTCTATTCCATATTTGGCTTAAGGAACTTTATCTGTGCTCATTTCAATCTCTGGTTTTATGCAGCACCCCAACTCACCTTTACCCTTAAGCAAGCATAAGTTGGTTTTCTAAATTTGAGACCCTGTTCTGTTTTGGAATTCAGTTCCTGTGTAGCCAAGTTTACATTCCGTGTATTAGTGATATCTTATGATGTTTCTTTTTCTGTGTGACTTATTTCAGTTAGAATCATCGTACCTGAATCCACTCATTATGATGCTACGGGCCTGATGACATAGATTTCATTGCTGAGTGATACTGCATTGTACGTAAGTACCACAAGTTCTTTATCCATTTTTCACTTTCTGTGATAGAGAACTTGTACGGTAAACGAGGTTCTTGTAAACAGAGGCGTCCCAAATTTTGGGGTGGCTGTGTCTTTTTGATTTTAATTTCCCTAAGCTATAGGACCATAAGTGGAAGTGCCCTAGGCTCTGTTGCTTTGTTTTTTAGATGTTTCAGGAAACACCATACACTTCTCCCGAGTGTCTGTTGGCAATTTACATCCCGCCCATCAGCATAACAAGGCTCCCAGTTCTCCATGGCCTGTCCTGCCTTTCTGGATTTTACACTTTTTTCAGATGGCCCTTTTGACCGGGGGGAAGTGAGACTTCATTGTAGTGCAGATTTCCTTTGCAAGCTTGCTTGGTTGGCCAAAAAGGGCGTATGCGTTTTTTCCTGAATATATTCAGAAAAAAACGCATACGCCCTTTTTGGCCAAGTGCATCATTGTGGACGTTCTGCCTCTTTTCCTATGCTTTCAATGCAATTCCAGTCTACCTCCTGAAATCGGTTTCCTGCAATTCTGCCCCGCTTTCAAGTCCTCTTGGCAGCCTTACTTCAGTATATTTTTGGACGATAGCTGTCATTTATAACTCTGCAGGTTTGTGAATTACAGTGCCCCTGAGCTCCTTTCTTCAACTCGCTTTCTTGTGAGCTGGCCGCAACACCGCAGGATGGCTTCAGACCCTAATCTTGTTCCGGCATGGCACACTGAGCCTTTGGTTATTTCCTCTTCCTGGTGGGAAATGAGAGTTAAATTTGCCCCTCCAGACACCTCCAGCTAGTCTCTCATTGGTTCTCGCTATTCCTGTTCATCTTCCGCAGAAATTGCAAACTGGGCCAAACAGGAGGTTAAAGGCGCTGACTCTCCAAGTGGGGAGAGTGTTAGTAAAGCATCTGGAATGTTGAACCCGAGTACCAGGGGAGGAAAACTGAGACATATTTGAACACGTCTCCCGTTCACACTGTTGATCATACTCTGGGTTCCACATGCATATTTTAGCTGAAGGAAGAATACCTTAAACCTGGAGAGTTGAGACCCGTGGAATGGGTACCATGCAATATGACTTCAAAGGGTCTTCATTTGCTCACCGAACCTCTCCAATCCTATCACTGCTGCGTTTATGTCCCTGTACACATGCTTGATTCTCTTTCGGAGACATAGCAATCCATAGGTTTTAAGATACTTAAGAGTCAGGTACATTCTTAGGCGTTTAATATGCGGTGTTGAGTCCATTTCGTTGAGCAAGGAGTAGCTCTTGTCTATTCCATATTTGGCTTAAGGAACTTTATCTGTGCTCATTTCAATCTCTGGTTTTATGCAGCACCCCAACTCACCTTTACCCTTAAACAAGCATAAGTTGGTTTTCTAAATTTGAGACCCTGTTCTGTTCTGTAATTCAGTTCCTGTGTAGCCAAGTTTACATTCCGTGTATTACTGATATCTTATGATGTTTCTTTTTCTGTGTGACTTATTTCAGTTAGAATCATCGTACCTGAATCCACTCATTGTGCTGCTACGGGCCTGATGACATAGATTTCACTGCTGAGTGATACTGCATTGTACGTAAGTACCACAAGTTCTTTATCCATTTTTCACTTTCTGTGATAGAGAACTTGTACGGTAAACGAGGTTCTTGTAAACAGAGGCGTCCCAAATTTTGGGGTGGCTGTGTCTTTTTGATTTTAATTTCCATAAGCTATAGGACCATAAGTGAAAGTGCCCTAGGCTCTGTTGCTTTGTTTCTTAGATGTTTCAGGAAACACCATACACTTCTCCCGAGTGGCTGTTGGCAATTTACATCCCGCCCATCAGCATAACAAGGCTCCCAGTTCTCCATGGCCTGTCCTGCCTTTCTGGATTTTACACTTTTTTCAGATGGCCCTTTTGACCGGGGGGAAGTGAGACTTCATTGTAGTGCAGATTTCCTTTGCAAGTTTGCTTGGTTGGCCAAAAAGGGCGTATGCGTTTTTTCCTGAATATATTCAGGAAAAAACGCATACGCCCTTTTTGGCCAAGTGCATCATTGTGGACGTTCTGCCTCTTTTCCTATGCTTTCAATGCAATTCCAGTCTACCTCCTGAAATCGGTTTCCTGCAATTCTGCCCCGCTTTCAAGTCCTCTTGGCAGCCTTACTTCAGTATATTTTTGGACGATAGCTGTCATTTATAACTCTGCAGGTTTGTGAATTACAGTGCCCCTGAGCTCCTTTCTTCAACTCGCTTTCTTGTGAGCTGGCCGCAACACAGCAGGATGGCTTCAGGCCCTAATCTGGTTCAGGCACGGCATGCTGAGCCTTTGGTTATTTCCTCTTCCTGGTGGGAAATGAGAGTTAAATTTGCCCGTCCAGACACCTCCAGCTAGTCTCTCATTGGTTCTCGCTATTCCTGTTCATCTTCCGCACAAATTGCAAACTGGGCCAAACAGGAGGTTAAAGGGACTGACTCTCCAAGTCGGGAGAGTGTTAGTAAAGCGTCTGGAATGTTGCACCCGAGTACCAGGGTACGAAAACTGAGACATATTTGAACACGTCTCCCGATCACATGGTTGATCATACTCTAGGTTCCACATGCATGTTTTAGCTGAAGGAAGAATACCTTAAACCTGGGTAGTTGAAACCCGTGGAATGGGTACCATGCAATATGACTTCAAAGGGTCTTCATTTGCTCACCGAACCTCTCCAATCCTATCACTGCTGCGTTTATGTCCGTGTACACATGCTTGATTCTCTTTTGGAGACATAGTAATCCATAGGTTTTAAGATACTTAAGTGTCAGGTACATTCTTAGGCGTTTAATATGCGGTGTTGAGTCCATTTCGTTGAGCAAGGAGTAGCTCTTGTCTATTCCATATTTGGCTTAAGGAACTTTATCTGTGCTCATTTCAATCTCTGGTTTTATGCAGCATCCCAACTCACCTTTACCCTTAAACAAGCATAAGTTGGTTTTCTAAATTTGAGACCCTGTTCTGTTCTGTAATTCAGTTCCTGTGTAGCCAAGTTTACATTCCGTGTATTTCTGATATCTTATGATGTTTCTTTTTCTGTGTGACTTATTTCAGTTAGAATCATCGTACCTGAATCCACTCATTGTGCTGCTATGGGCCTGATGACATAGATTTCACTGCTGAGTGATACTGCATTGTACGTAAGTACCACAAGTTCTTTATCCATTTTTCACTTTCTGTGATATTGAACTTGTACGGTAAATGAGGTTCTTGTAAACAGAGGCGTCCCAAACATTGGGGTGGCTGTATCTTTTTGATTTTAATTTCCCTAAGCTATAGGACCATAAGTGGAAGTGCCCTAGGCTCTGTTGCTTTGTTTTTTAGATGTTTCAGGAAACACCATACACTTCTCCCGAGTGGCTGTTGGCAATTTACATCCCGCCCATCAGCATAACAAGGCTCCCAGTTCTCCATGGCCTGTCCTGCCTTTCTGGATTTTACACTTTTTTCAGATGGCCCTTTTGACCGGGGGGAATTGAGACTTCATTGTAGTGCAGATTTCCTTTGCAAGTTTGCTTGGTTGGCCAAAAAGGGCGTATGCGTTTTTTCCTGAATATATTCAGGAAAAAACGCATACGCCCTTTTTGGCCAAGTGCATCATTGTGGACGTTCTGCCTCTTTTCCTATGCTTTCAATGCAATTCCAGTCTACCTCCTGAAATCGGTTTCCTGCAATTCTGCCCCGCTTTCAAGTCCTCTTGGCAGCCTTACTTCAGTATATTTTTGGACGATAGCTGTCATTTATAACTCTGCAGGTTTGTGAATTACAGTGCCCCTGAGCTCCTTTCTTCAACTCGCTTTCTTGTGAGCTGGCCGCAACACCGCAGGATGGCTTCAGGCCCTAATCTGGTTCCGGCACGGCACGCTGAGCCTTTGGTTATTTCCTCTTCCTGGTGGGAAATGAGAGTTAAATTTGCCCGTCCAGACACCTCCAGCTAGTCTCTCATTGGTTCTCGCTATTCCTGTTCATCTTCCGCAGAAATTGCAAACTGGGCCAAACAGGAGGTTAAAGGGACTGACTCTCCAAGTCGGGAGAGTGTTAGTAAAGCGTCTGGAATGTTGCACCCGAGTACCAGGGTACGAAAACTGAGACATATTTGAACACGTCTCCCGATCACATGGTTGATCATACTCTAGGTTCCACATGCATGTTTTAGCTGAAGGAAGAATACCTTAAACCTGGGTAGTTGAAACCCTTGGAATGGGTACCATGCAATATGACTTCAAAGGGTCTTCATTTGCTCACCGAACCTCTCCAATCCTATCACTGCTGCGTTTATGTCCCTGTACACATGCTTGATTCTCTTTCGGAGACATAGCAATCCATAGGTTTTAAGATACTTAAGAGTCAGGTACATTCTTAGGCGTTTAATATGCGGTGTTGAGTCCATTTCGTTGAGCAAGGAGTAGCTCTTGTCTATTCCATATTTGGCTTAAGGAACTTTATCTGTGCTCATTTCAATCTCTGGTTTTATGCAGCACCCCAACTCACCTTTACCCTTAAACAAGCATAAGTTGGTTTTCTAAATTTGAGACACTGTTCTGTTCTGTAATTCAGTTCCTGTGTAGCCAAGTTTACATTCCGTGTATTACTGATATCTTATGATGTTTCTTTTTCTGTGTGACTTATTTCAGTTAGAATCATCGTACCTGAATCCACTCATTGTGCTGTTACGGGCCTGATGACATAGATTTCACTGCTGAGTGATACTGCATTGTACGTAAGTACCACAAGTTCTTTATCCATTTTTCACTTTCTGTGATATTGAACTTGTACGGTAAACGAGGTTCTTGTAAACAGAGGCGTCCCAAACTTTGGGGTGGCTGTGTCGTTTTGATTTTAATTTCCCTAATCTATAGGGCCATAAGTGGAAGTGCCCTAGGCTCTGTTGCTTTGTTTTTTAGATGTTTCAGGAAACACCATACACTTCTCCCGAGTGTCTGTTGGCAATTTACATCCCGCCCATCAGCATAACAAGGCTCCCAGTTCTCCATGGCCTGTCCTGCCTTTCTGGATTTTACACTTTTTTCAGATGGCCCTTTTGACAGGGGGGAAGTGAGACTTCATTGTAGTGCAGATTTCCTTTGCAAGTTTGCTTGGTTGGCCAAAAAGGGCGTATGCGTTTTTTCCTGAATATATTCAGGAAAAAACGCATACGCCCTTTTTGGCCAAGTGCATCATTGTGGACGTTCTGCCTCTTTTCCTATGCTTTCAATGCAATTCCAGTCTACCTCCTGAAATCGGTTTCCTGCAATTCTGCCCCGCTTTCAAGTCCTCTTGGCAGCCTTACTTCAGTATATTTTTGGACGATAGCTGTCATTTATAACTCTGCAGGTTTGTGAATTACAGTGCCCCTGAGCTCCTTTCTTCAACTCGCTTTCTTGTGAGCTGGCCGCAACACCGCAGGATGGCTTCAGGCCCTAATCTGGTTCCGGCATGGCACGCTGAGCCTTTGGTTATTTCCTCTTCCTGGTTGGAAATGAGAGTTAAATTTGCCCGTCCAGACACCTCCAGCTAGTTTCTCATTGGTTCTCCCTATTCCTGTTCATCTTCCGCAGAAATTGCAAACTGGGCCAAACAGGAGGTTAAAGGCGCTGACTCTCCAAGTGGGGAGAGTGTTAGTAAAGCGTCTGGAATGTTGCACCCGAGTACCAGGGGAGGAAAACTGAGACATATTTGAACACGTCTCCCGTTCACACTGTTGATCATACTCTGGGTTCCACATGCATATTTTAGCTGAAGGAAGAATACCTTAAACCTGGAGAGTTGAGACCCGTGTAATGGGTACCATGCAATATGACTTCAAAGGGTCTTCATTTGCTCACCGATCCTCTCCAATCCTATCACTGCTGCGTTTATGCCCCTGTACACATGCTTGATTCTCTTATGGAGACATAGCAATCCATAGGTTTTAAGATACTTACTAGTCAGGTACATTCTTAAGCGTTTAATATGGGGTGTTGAGTCCATTTCGTTGAGCAAGGAGTAGCTCTTGTCTATTCCATATTTGGCTTAAGGAACTTTATCTGTGCTCATTTCAATCTCTGGTTTTATGCAGCACCCCAACTCACCTTTCCCCTTAAGCAAGCATAAGTTGGTTTTCTAAATTTGAGACCCTGTTCTGTTTTGGAATTCAGTTCCTGTGTAGCCAAGTTTACATTCCGTGTATTAGTGATATCTTATGATGTTTCTTTTTCTGTGTGACTTATTTCAGTTAGAATCATCGTACCTGAATCCACTCATTATGCTGCTACGGGCCTGATGACATAGATTTCATTGCTGAGTGATACTGCATTGTACGTAAGTACCACAAGTTCTTTATCCATTTTTCACTTTCTGTGATAGAGAACTTGTACGGTAAACGAGGTTCTTGTAAACAGAGGCGTCCCAAATTTTGGGGTGGCTGTGTCTTTTTGATTTTAATTTCCCTAAGCTATAGGACCATAAGTGAAAGTGCCCTAGGCTCTGTTGCTTTGTTTCTTAGATGTTTCAGGAAACACCATACACTTCTCCCGAGTGGCTGTTGGCAATTTACATCCCGCCCATCAGCATAACAAGGCTCCCAGTTCTCCATGGCCTGTCCTGCCTTTCTGGATTTTACACTTTTTTCAGATGGCCCTTTTGACCGGGGGGAAGTGAGACTTCATTGTAGTGCAGATTTCCTTTGCAAGTTTGCTTGGTTGGCCAAAAAGGGCGTATGCGTTTTTTCCTGAATATATTCAGGAAAAAACGCATACGCCCTTTTTGGCCAAGTGCATCATTGTGGACGTTCTGCCTCTTTTCCTATGCTTTCAATGCAATTCCAGTCTACCTCCTGAAATCGGTTTCCTGCAATTCTGCCCCGCTTTCAAGTCCTCTTGGCAGCCTTACTTCAGTATATTTTTGGACGATAGCTGTCATTTATAACTCTGCAGGTTTGTGAATTACAGTGCCCCTGAGCTCCTTTCTTCAACTCGCTTTCTTGTGAGCTGGCCGCAACACCGCAGGATGGCTTCAGGCCCTAATCTGGTTCCGGCACGGCACGCTGAGCCTTTGGTTATTTCCTCTTCCTGGTGGGAAATGAGAGTTAAATTTGCCCGTCCAGACACCTCCAGCTAGTCTCTCATTGGTTCTCGCTATTCCTGTTCATCTTCCGCAGAAATTGCAAACTGGGCCAAACAGGAGGTTAAAGGGACTGACTCTCCAAGTCGGGAGAGTGTTAGTAAAGCGTCTGGAATGTTGCACCCGAGTACCAGGGTACGAAAACTGAGACATATTTGAACACGTCTCCCGATCACATGGTTGATCATACTCTAGGTTCCACATGCATGTTTTAGCTGAAGGAAGAATACCTTAAAACTGGGTAGTTGAAACCCGTGGAATGGGTACCATGCAATATGACTTCAAAGCGTCTTCATTTGCTCACCGAACCTCTCCAATCCTATCACTGCTGCGTTTATGTCCCTGTACACATGCTTGATTCTCTTTCGGAGACATAGCAATCCATAGGTTTTAAGATACTTAAGTGTCAGGTACATTCTTAGGCGTTTAATATGCGGTGTTGAGTCCATTTCGTTGAGCAAGGAGTAGCTCTTGTCTATTCCATATTTGGCTTAAGGAACTTTATCTGTGCTCATTTCAATCTCTGGTTTTATGCAGCATCCCAACTCACCTTTACCCTTAAACAAGCATAAGTTGGTTTTCTAAATTTGAGACCCTGTTCTGTTCTGTAATTCAGTTCCTGTGTAGCCAAGTTTACATTCCGTGTATTACTGATATCTTATGATGTTTCTTTTTCTGTGTGACTTATTTCAGTTAGCATCATCGTACCTGAATCCACTCAATGTGCTTCTACGGGCCTGATGACATAGATTTCACTGCTGAGTGATACTGCATTGTACGTAAGTACCACAAGTTCTTTATCCATTTTTCACTTTCTGTGATATTGAACTTGTACGGTAAATGAGGTTCTTGTAAACAGAGGCGTCCCAAACATTGGGGTGGCTGTATCTTTTTGATTTTAATTTCCCTAAGCTATAGGACCATAAGTGGAAGTGCCCTAGGCTCTGTTGCTTTGTTTTTTAGATGTTTCAGGAAACACCATACACTTCTCCCGAGTGTCTGTTGGCAATTTACATCCCGCCCATCAGCATACCAAGGCTCCCAGTTCTCCATGGCCTGTCCTGCCTTTCTGGATTTTACACTTTTTTCAGATGACCCTTTTGACCGGGGGGAAGTGAGACTTCATTGTAGTGCAGATTTCCTTTGCAAGCTTGCTTGGTTGGCCAAAAAGGGCGTATGCGTTTTTTCCTGAATATATTCAGGAAAAAACGCATACGCCCTTTTTGGCCAAGTGCATCATTGTGGACGTTCTGCCTCTTTTCCTATGCTTTCAATGCAATTCCAGTCTACCTCCTGAAAGCGGTTTCCTGCAATTCTGCTCCGCTTTCAAGTCCTCTTGGTAGCCTTACTTCAGTATATTTTTGGACGATAGTTGTCATTTATAACTCTGCAGGTTTGTGAATTACAGTGCCCCTGAGCTCCTTTCTTCAACTCGTTTTCTTGTGAGCTGGCCGCAACACCGCAGGATGGCTTCAGGCCCTAATCTGGTTCCGGCACGGCACGCTGAGCCTTTGGTTATTTCCTCTTCCTGGTGGGAAATGAGAGTTAAATTTGCCCGTCCAGACACCTCCAGCTAGTCTCTCATTGGTTCTCGCTATTCCTGTTCATCTTCCGCAGAAATTGCAAACTGGGCCAAACAGGAGGTTAAAGGGACTGACTCTCCAAGTCGGGAGAGTGTTAGTAAAGCGTCTGGAATGTTGCACCCGAGTACCAGGGTACGAAAACTGAGACATATTTGAACACGTCTCCCGATCACATGGTTGATCATACTCTAGGTTCCACATGCATGTTTTAGCTGAAGGAAGAATACCTTAAACCTGGGTAGTTGAAACCCGTGGAATGGGTACCATGCAGTATGACTTCAAAGGGTCTTCATTTGCTCACCGAACCTCTCCAATCCTATCACTGCTGCGTTTATGTCCCTGTACACATGCTTGATTCTCTTTCGGAGACATAGCAATCCATAGGTTTTAAGATACTTAAGAAACAGGTACATTCTTAGGCGTTTAATATGGGGTGTTGAGTCCATTTCGTTGAGCAAGGAGTAGCTCTTGTCTATTCCATATTTGGCTTAAGGAACTTTATCTGTGCTCATTTCAATCTCTGGTTTTATGCAGCACCCCAACTCACCTTTCCCCTTAAGCAAGCATAATTTGGTTTTCTAAATTTGAGACGCTGTTCTGTTTTGGAATTCAGTTCCTGTGTAGCCAAGTTTACATTCCGTGTATTAGTGATATCTTATGATGTTTTTTTTCTGTGTGACTTATTTCAGTTTGAATCATCATACCTGAATCCACTCATTGTGCTGCTAAGGGCCTGATGACATAGATTTCATTGCTGAGTGATATTGCTTTGTAAGTAAATACCACAAATTCTTTATCCATTTTTCACTTTCTGCGATGTTGAACTTGTACGGTAAACGAGGTTCTTGTAAACAGAGGCGTCCCAAACTTTGGGGTGACTGTGTCTTTTTGATTTTAATTTCCCTAAGCTATAGGACCATAAGTGGAAGTGCCCTAGGCTCTGTTGCTTTGTTTTTTAGATGTTTCAGGAAACACCATACACTTCTCCCGAGTGTCTGTTGGCAATTTACATCCCGCCCATCAGCATAACAAGGCTCGCAGTTCTCCATGGCCTGTTCTGCGTTTCTGGATTTTACACTTTTTTCAGATGGCCCTTTTGACCGGGGGGAAGTGAGACTTCATTGTAGTGCAGATTTCCTTTGCAAGCTTGCTTGGTTGGCCAAAAAGGGCGTATGCGTTTTTTCCTGAATATATTCAGGAAAAAACGCATACGCCCTTTTTGGCCAAGTGCATCATTGTGGACGTTCTGCCTCTTTTCCTATGCTTTCAATGCAATTCCAGTCTACCTCCTGAAATCGGTTTCCTGCAATTCTGCCCCGCTTTCAAGTCCTCTTGGCAGCCTTACTTCAGTATATTTTTGGACGATAGTTGTCATTTATAACTCTGCAGGTTTGTGAATTACAGTGCCCCTGAGCTCCTTTCTTCAACTCGTTTTCTTGTGAGCTGGCCGCAACACCGCAGGATGGCTTCAGGCCCTAATCTGGTTCCGGCACGGCACGCTGAGCCTTTGGTTATTTCCTCTTCCTGGTGGGAAATGAGAGTTAAATTTGCCCGTGCAGACACCTCCAGCTAGTCTCTCATTGGTTCTCGCTATTCCTGTTCATCTTCCGCAGAAATTGCAAACTGGGCCAAACAGGAGGTTAAAGGGACTGACTCTCCAAGTCGGGAGAGTGTTAGTAAAGCGTCTGGAATGTTGCACCCGAGTACCAGGGTACGAAAACTGAGACATAATTGAACACGTCTCCCGATCACATGGTTGATCATACTCTAGGTTCCACATGCATGTTTTAGCTGAAGGAGGAATACCTTAAACCTGGGTAGTTGAAACCCGTGGAATGGGTACCATGCAATATGACTTCAAAGGGTCTTCATTTGCTCACCGAACCTCTCCAATCCTATCACTGCTTTGTTTATATCCCTGTACACATGCTTGATTCTCTTTCGGAGACATAGCAATCCATAGGTTTTAAGATACTTAAGAGTCAGGTACATTCTTAGGCGTTTAATATGCGGTGTTGAGTCCATTTCGTTGAGCAAGGAGTAGCTCTTGTCTATTCCATATTTGGCTTAAGGAACTTTATCTGTGCTCATTTCAATCTCTGGTTTTTTGCAGCACCCCAACTCACCTTTACCCTTAAACAAGCATAAGTTGGTTTTCTAAATTTGAGACCCTGTTCTGTTCTGTAATTCAGTTCCTGTGTAGCCAAGTTTACATTCCGTGTATTACTGATATCTTATGATGTTTCTTTTTCTGTGTGACTTATTTCAGTTAGAATCATCGTACCTGAATCCACTCATTGTGCTGCTACGGGCCTGATGACATAGATTTCACTGCTGAGTGATACTGCATTGTACGTAAGTACCACAAGTTCTTTATCCATTTTTCACTTTCTGTGATATTGAACTTGTACGGTAAACGAGGTTCTTGTAAACAGAGGCGTCCCAAACATTGGGGTGGCTGTATCTTTTTGATTTTAATTTCCCTAAGCTATAGGACCATAAGTGGAAGTGCCCTAGGCTCTGTTGCTTTGTTTTTTAAATGTTTCAGGAAACACCATACACTTCTCCCGAGTGTCTGTTGGCAATTTACATCCCGCCCATCAGCATAACAAGGCTCCCAGTTCTCCATGGCCTGTCCTGCCTTTCTGCATTTTACACTTTTTTCAGATGGCCCTTTTGACCGGGGGGAAGTGAGACTTCATTGTAGTGCAGATTTCCTTTGCAAGTTTGCTTGGTTGGCCAAAAAGGGCGTATGCGTTTCTTCCTGAATATATTCAGGAAAAAACGCGTACGCCCTTTTCGGCCAAGTGCATCATTGTGGACGTTCTGCCTCTTTTCCTATGCTTTCAATGCAATTCCAGTCTACCTCCTGAAATCGGTTTCCTGCAATTCTGCCCCGCTTTCAAGTCCTCTTGGCAGCCTTACTTCAGTATATTTTTGGACGATAATTGTCATTTATAACTCTGCAGGTTTGTGAATAACAGTGCCCCTGAGCTCCTTTCTTCAACTCGCTTTCTTGTGAGCTGGCCGCAACACCGCAGGATGGCTTCAGGCCCTAATCTGGTTCCGGCACGGCACGCCGAGCCTTTGGTTAATTCCTCTTCCTGGTGGGAAATGAGAGTTAAATTTCCCCGTCCAGAGACCTCCAGCTAGTCTCTCATTGGTTCTCGCTATTCCTGTTCATCTTCCGCAGAAATTGCAAACTGGGCCAAACAGGAGGTTAAAGGGACTGACTCTCCAAGTCGGGAGAGTGTTAGTAAAGCATCTGGAATGTTGCACCCGAGTACCAGGGTACGAAAACTGAGACATATTTGAACACGTCTCCCGATCACATGGTTGATCATACTCTAGGTTCCACATGCATGTTTTAGCTGAAGGAAGAATACCTTAAACCTGGGTAGTTGAAACCCGTGGAATGGGTACCATGCAATATGACTTCAAAGGGTCTTCATTTGCTCACCGAACCTCTCCAATCCTATCACTGCTGCGTTTATGTCCCTGTACACATGCTTGATTCTCTTTCGGAGACATAGCAATCCATAGGTTTTAAGATACTTAAGAGTCAGGTACATTCTTAGGCGTTTAATATGCGGTGTTGAGTCCATTTCGTTGAGCAAGGAGTAGCTCTTGTCTATTCCATATTTGGCTTAAGGAACTTTATCTGTGCTCATTTCAATCTCTGGTTTTATGCAGCACCCCAACTCACCTTTACCCTTAAACAAGCATAAGTTGGTTTTCTAAATTTGAGACCCTGTTCTGTTCTGTAATTCAGTTCCTGTGTAGCCAAGTTTACATTCCGTGTATTACTGATATCTTATGATGTTTCTTTTTCTGTGTGACTTATTTCAGTTAGAATCATCGTACCTGAATCCACTCATTGTGCTGCTACGGGCCTGATGTCATAGATTTCACTGCTGAGTGATACTGCATTGTACGTAAGTACCACAAGTTCTTTATCCATTTTTCACTTTCTGTGATATTGAACTTGTACGGTAAACGAGGTTCTTGTAAACAGAGGCGTCCCAAACTTTGGGGTGGCTGTGTCGTTTTGATTTTAATTTCCCTAAGCTATAGGGCCATAAGTGGAAGTGCCCTAGGCTCTGTTGCTTTGTTTTTCAGATGTTTCAGGAAACACCATACACTTCTCCTGAGTGTCTGTTGGCAATTTACATCCCGCCCATCAGCATACCAAGGCTCCCAGTTCTCCATGGCCTGTCCTGCCTTTCTGGATTTTACACTTTTTTCAGATGGCCCTTTTGACCGGGGGGAAGTGAGACTTCATTGTAGTGCAGATTTCCTTTGCAAGCTTGCTTGGTTGGCCAAAAAGGGCGTAACGTTTTTTCCTGAATATATTCAGGAAAAAACGCATACGCCCTTTTTGGCCAAGTGCATCATTGTGGACGTTCTGCCTCTTTTCCTATGCTTTCAATGCAATTCCAGTCTACCTCCTGAAATCGGTTTCCTGCAATTCTGCCCTGCTTTCAAGTCCTCTTGGCAGCCTTACTTCAGTATATTTTTGGACGATAGCTGTCATTTATAACTCTGCAGGTTGTGAATTACAGTGCCCCTGAGCTCCTTTCTTCAACTCGCTTTCTTGTGAGCTGGCCGCAACACCGCAGGATGGCTTCAGGCCCTAATCTGGTTCCGGCACGGCACGCTGAGCCTTTGGTTATTTCCTCTTCCTGGTGGGAAATGAGAGTTAAATTTGCCCGTCCAGACACCTCCAGCTAGTCTCTCATTGGTTCTCCCTATTCCTGTTCATCTTCCGCAGAAATTGCAAATTGGGCCAAACAGGAGGTTAAAGGCGCTGACTCTCCAAGTGGGGAGAGTGTTAGTAAAGCATCTGGAATGTTGCACCCGAGTACCATGGGAGGAAAACTGAGACATATTTGAACACTTCTCCCGTTCACATGGTTGATCATACTCTGGGTTCCACATGCAAGTTTCAGCTGAAGGAAGAATACCTTAAACCTGGAGAGTTGAGACCCGTGGAATGGGTACCATGCAATATGACTTCAAAGGGTCTTCATTTGCTCACCGAACCTCTCCAATCCTATCACTGCTGCGTTTATGCCCCTGGACACACGCTTGATTCTCTTATGGAGACATAGCAATCCATAGGTTTTAAGATACTTACTAGTCAGGTACATTCTTAAGCGTTTAATATGGGGTGTTGAGTCCATTTCATTGAGCAAGGAGTAGCTCTTGTCTATTCCATATTTGGCTTAAGGAACTTTATCTGTGCTCATTTCAATCTCTGGTTTTATGCAGCACCCCAACTCACCTTTCCCCTTAAGCAAGCATAAGTTGGTTTTCTAAATGTGAGACCCTGTTCTGTATTGGAATTCAGTTCCTGTGTAGCCAAGTTTACATTCCGTGTATTACTCATATCTTATGATGTTTCTTTTTCTGTGTGACTTATTTCAGTTAGAATCATCGTACCTGAATCCACTCATTGTGCTGCTACGGGCCTGATGACATAGATTTCACTGCTAATTGATACTGCATTGTACGTAAGTACCACAAGTTCTTTTACCATTTTTCACTTTCTGTGATATTGAACTTGTACGGTAAACGAGGTTCTTGTAAACAGAGGCGTCCCAAACTTTGGGGTGGCTGTGTCATTCTGATTTTAATTTCCCTAAGCTATAGGGCCATAAGTGGAAGTGCCCTAGGCTCTGTTGCTTTGTTTTTTAGATGTTTCAGGAAACACCATACACTTCTCCCGAGTGTCTGTTGGCAATTTACATCCCGCCCATCAGCATACCAAGGCTCCCAGTTCTCCATGGCCTGTCCTGCCTTTCTGGATTTTACACTTTTTTCCGATGGCCCTTTTGACCGGGGGGAAGTGAGACTTCATTGTAGTGCAGATTTCCTTTGCAAGTTTGCTTGGTTGGCCAAAAAGGGCGTATGCGTTTTTTCCTGAATCAGGAAAAAACGCATACGCCCTTTTTGGCCAAGTGCATCATTGTGGACGTTCTGCCTCTTTTCCTATGCTTTCAATGCAATTCCAGTCTACCTCCTGAAATCGGTTTCCTGCAATTCTGCCCCGCTTTCAAGTCCTCTTGGCAGCCTTACTTCAGTATATTTTTGGACGATAGCTGTCATTTATAACTCTGCAGGTTTGTGAATTACAGTGCCCCTGAGCTCCTTTCTTCAACTCGCTTTCTTGTGAGCTGGCCGCAACACCGCAGGATGGCTTCAGGCCCTAATCTGGTTCCGGCATGGCACGCTGAGCCTTTGGTTATTTCCTCTTCCTGGTGGGAAATGAGAGTTAAATTTGCCCGTCCAGACACCTCCAGCTAGTTTCTCATTGGTTCTCCCTATTCCTGTTCATCTTCCGCAGAAATTGCAAACTGGGCCAAACAGGAGGTTAAAGGGACTGACTCTCCAAGTCGGGAGAGTGTTAGTAAAGCGTCTGGAATGTTGCACCCGAGTACCAGGGGAGGAAAACTGAGACATATATGAACACGTCTCCCGTTCACACTGTTGATCATACTCTGGGTTCCACATGCATATTTTAGCTGAAGGAAGAATACCTTAAACCTGGAGAGTTGAGACCCGTGTAATGGGTACCATGCAATATGACTTCAAAGGGTCTTCATTTGCTCACCGAACCTCTCCAATCCTATCACTGCTGCGTTTATGCCCCTGTACACACGCTTGATTCTCTTATGGAGACATAGCAATCCATAGGTTTTAAGATACTTACTAGTCAGGTACATTCTTAAGCGTTTAATATGGGGTGTTGAGTCCATTTCGTTGAACAAGGAGTAGCTCTTGTCTATTCCATATTTGGCTTAAGGAACTTGATCTGTGCTCATTTCAAGCTCTGGTTTTATGCAGCACCCCAACTCACCTTTCCCCTTAAGCAAGCATAAGTTGGTTTTCTAAATTTGAGACCCTGTTCTGTTTTGGAATTCAGTTCCTGTGTAGCCAAGTTTACATTCCGTGTATTAGTGATATCTTATGATGTTTCCTTTTCTGTGTGACTTATTTCAGTTAGAATCATCGTACCTGAATCCACTCATTATGCTGCTACGGGCCTGATGACATAGATTTCATTGCTGAGTGATACTGCATTGTACGTAAGTACCACAAGTTCTTTATCCATTTTTCACTTTCTGTGATAGAGAACTTGTACGGTAAACGAGGTTCTTGTAAACAGAGGCGTCCCAAATTTTGGGGTGGCTGTGTCTTTTTGATTTTAATTTCCCTAAGCTATAGGACCATAAGTGAAAGTGCCCTAGGCTCTGTTGCTTTGTTTCTTAGATGTTTCAGGAAACACCATACACTTCTCCCGAGTGGCTGTTGGCAATTTACATCCCGCCCATCAGCATAACAAGGCTCCCAGTTCTCCATGGCCTGTCCTGCCTTTCTGGATTTTACACTTTTTGCAGATGGCCCTTTTGACCGGGGGGAAGTGAGACTTCATTGTAGTGCAGATTTCCTTTGCAAGTTTGCTTGGTTGGCCAAAAAGGGCGTATGCGTTTTTTCCTGAATGTATTCAGGAAAAAACGCATACGCCCTTTTTGGCCAAGTGCATCATTGTGGACGTTCTGCCTCTTTTCCTATGCTTTCAATGCAATTCCAGTCTACCTCCTGAAATCGGTTTCCTGCAATTCTGCCCCGCTTTCAAGTCCTCTTGGCAGCCTTACTTCAGTATATTTTTGGACGATAGCTGTCATTTATAACTCTGCAGGTTTGTGAATTACAGTGCCCCTGAGCTCCTTTCTTCAACTCGCTTTCTTGTGAGCTGGCCGCAACACCGCAGGATGGCTTCAGGCCCTAATCTTGTTCCGGCATGGCACGATGAACCTTTGGTTATTTCCTCTTTCTGGTGGGAAATGAGAGTTAAATTTGCCCGTCCAGACACCTCCAGCTAGTCTCTCATTGGTTCTCCCTATTCCTGTTCATCTTCCGCAGAAATTGCAAACTGGGCCAAACAGGAGGTTAAAGGCGCTGACTCTCCAAGTGGGGAGAGTGTTAGTAAAGCGTCTGGAATGTTGCACCCGAGTACCAGGGGAGGAAAACTGAGACATATTTGAACACGTCTCCCGTTCACACTGTTGATCATACTCTGGGTTCCACATGCATATTTTAGCTGAAGGAAGAATACCTTAAACCTGGAGAGTTGAGACCCGTGTAATGGGTACCATGCAATATGACTTCAAAGGGTCTTCATTTGCTCACCGAACCTCTCCAATCCTATCACTGCTGCGTTTATGCCCCTGTACACACGCTTGATTCTCTTATGGAGACATAGCAATCCATAGGTTTTAAGATACTTACTAGTCAGGTACATTCTTAAGCGTTTAATATGGGGTGTTGAGTCCATTTCGTTGAGCAAGGAGTAGCTCTTGTCTATTCCATATTTGGCTTAAGGAACTTTATCTGTGCTCATTTCAATCTCTGGTTTTATGCAGCACCCCAACTCACCTTTCCCCTTAAGCAAGCATAAGTTGGTTTTCTAAATTTGAGACCCTGTTCTGTTTTGGAATTCAGTTCCTGTGTAGCCAAGTTTACATTCCGTGTATTAGTGATATCTTATGATGTTTCTTTTTCTGTGTGACTTATTTCAGTTAGAATCATCGTACCTGAATCCACTCATTATGCTGCTACGGGCCTGATGACATAGATTTCATTGCTGAGTGATACTGCATTGTACGTAAGTACCACAAGTTCTTTATCCATTTTTCACTTTCTGTGATAGAGAACTTGTACGGTAAACGAGGTTCTTGTAAACAGAGGCGTCCCAAATTTTGGGGTGGCTGTGTCTTTTTTATTTTAATTTCCCTAAGCTATAGGACCATAAGTGGAAGTGCCCTAGGCTCTGTTGCTTTGTTTTTTAGATGTTTCAGGAAACACCATACACTTCTCCCGAGTGTCTGTTGGCAATTTACATCCCGCCCATCAGCATAACAAGGCTCCCAGTTCCCCATGGCCTGTCCTGCCTTTCTGGATTTTACACTTTTTTCCGATGGCCCTTTTGACCGGGGGGAAGTGAGACTTCATTGTAGTGCAGATTTCCTTTGCAAGCTTGCTTGGTTGGCCAAAAAGCGCGTATGCATTTTTTCCTGAATATATTCAGGAAAAAATGCATACGCCCTTTTTGGCCAAGTGCATCATTGTGGACGTTCTGCCTCTTTTCCTATGCTTTCAATGCAATTCCAGTCTACCTCCTGAAATCGGTTTCCTGCAATTCTGCCCCGCTTTCAAGTCCTCTTGGCAGCCTTACTTCAGTATATTTTTGGACGATAGCTGTCATTTATAACTCTGCAGGTTTGTGAATTACAGTGCCCCTGAGCTCCTTTCTTCAACTCGCTTTCTTGTGACCTGGCCGCAACACCGCAGGATGGCTTCAGGCCCTAATCTGGTTCCGGCACGGCACGCTGAACCTTTGGTTAATTCCTCTTCCTGGTGGGAAATGAGAGTTAAATTTGCCCGTCCAGACACCTCCAGCTAGTCTCTCATTGGTTCTCGCTATTCCTGTTCATCTTCCACAGAAATTGCAAACTGGGCCAAACAGGAGTTTAAAGGGACTGACTCTCCAAGTCGGGAGAGTGTTAGTAAAGCGTCTGGAATGTTGCACCCGAGTACCAGGGTACGAAAACTGAGACATATTTGAACACGTCTCCCGATCACATGGTTGATCATACTCTAGGTTTCACATGCATGTTTTAGCTGAAGGAAGAATACCTTTAACCTGGGTAGTTGAAACCCGTGGAATGGGTACCATGCAATATGACTTCAAAGGGTCTTCATTTGCTCACCGAACCTCTCCAATCCTATTACTGCTGCGTTTATGCCCCTGTACACATGCTTGATTCTCTTTTGGAGACATAGCAATCCATAGGTTTTAAGATACTTACTAGTCAGGTACATTCTTAGGTGTTTAATATGGGGTGTTGAGTCCATTTCGTTGAGCAAGGAGTAGCTCTTGTCTATTCCACATTTGGCTTAAGGAACTTTATCTGTGCTCATTTCAATCTCTGGTTTTATGCAGCACCCCAACTCACCTTTCCCCTTAAGCAAGCATAAGTTGGTTTTCTAAATTTGAGACCCTGTTCTGTTTTGGAATTCAGTTCCTGTGTAGCCAAGATTACATTCCGTGTATTAGTGATATCTTATGATGTTTCTTTTTCTGTGTGACTTATTTCAGTTAGAATCATCGTACCTGAATCCACTCATTATGCTGCTACGGGCCTGATGACATAGATTTCATTGCTGAGTGATACTGCATTGTACGTAAGTACCACAAGTTCTTTATCCATTTTTCACTTTCTGCGATGTTGAACTTGTACTGTAAATGAGGTTCTTGTAAACAGAGGCGTCCCAAACTTTGGGGTGGCTGTGTCTTTTTGATTTTAATTTCCCTAAGCTATAGGACCATAAGTGGAAGTGCCCTAGGCTCTGTTGCTTTGTTTTTTAGATGTTTCAGGAAACACCATACACTTCTCCTGAGTGTCTGTTGGCAATTTACATCCCGCCCATCAGCATACCAAGGCTCCCAGTTCTCCATGGCCTGTCCTGCCTTTCTGGATTTTACACTTTTTTCCGATGGCCCTTTTGACCGGGGGGAAGTGAGACTTCATTGTAGTGCAGATTTCCTTTGCAAGCTTGCTTGGTTGGCCAAAAAGGGCGTATGCGTTTTTTCCTGAATATATTCAGGAAAAAACGCATACGCCCTTTTTGGCCAAGTGCATCATTGTGGACGTTCTGCCTCTTTTCCTATGCTTTCAATGCAATTCCAGTCTACCTCCTGAAATCGGTTTCCTGCAATTCTGCCCCGCTTTCAAGTCCTCTTGGCAGCCTTACTTCAGTATATTTTTGGACGATAGCTGTCATTTATAACTCTGCAGGTTGTGAATTACAGTGCCCCTGAGCTCCTTTCTTCAACTCGCTTTCTTGTGAGCTGGCCGCAACACCGCAGGATGGCTTCAGGCCCTAATCTGGTTCCGGCACGGCACGCTGAGCCTTTGGTTATTTCCTCTTCCTGGTGGGAAATGAGAGTTAAATTTGCCCGTCCAGACACCTCCAGCTAGTCTCTCATTGGTTCTCCCTATTCCTGTTCATCTTCCGCAGAAATTGCAAACTGGGCCAAACAGGAGGTTAAAGGCGCTGACTCTCCAAGTGGGGAGAGTGTTAATAAAGCATCTGGAATGTTGCACCCGAGTACCATGGGAGGAAAACTGAGACATATTTGAACACTTCTCCCGTTCACATGGTTGATCATACTCTGGGTTCCACATGCAAGTTTCAGCTGAAGGAAGAATACCTTAAACCTGGAGAGTTGAGACCCGTGGAATGGGTACCATGCAATATGACTTCAAAGGGTCTTCATTTGCTCACCGAACCTCTCCAATCCTATCACTGCTGCGTTTATGCCCCTGGACACACGCTTGATTCTCTTATGGAGACATAGCAATCCATAGGTTTTAAGATACTTACTAGTCAGGTACATTCTTAAGCGTTTAATATGGGGTGTTGAGTCCATTTCATTGAGCAAGGAGTAGCTCTTGTCTATTCCATATTTGGCTTAAGGAACTTTATCTGTGCTCATTTCAATCTCTGGTTTTATGCAGCACCCCAACTCACCTTTCCCCTTAAGCAAGCATAAGTTGGTTTTCTAAATG
Organism: Globicephala melas; assembly: GCF_963455315.2. Lineage (NCBI taxonomy): Eukaryota > Metazoa > Chordata > Mammalia > Artiodactyla > Delphinidae > Globicephala > Globicephala melas. The sequence goes on along the minus strand of NW_027207366.1, from coordinate 437,065 downwards.
TGAGACCCTGTTCTGTATTGGAATTCAGTTCCTGTGTAGCCAAGTTTACATTCCGTGTATTACTCATATCTTATGATGTTTCTTTTTCTGTGTGACTTATTTCAGTTAGAATCATCGTACCTGAATCCACTCATTATGCTGCTACGGGCCTGATGACATAGATTTCATTGCTGAGTGATACTGCATTGTACGTAAGTACCACAAGTTCTTTATCCATTTTTCACTTTCTGTGATAGAGAACTTGTATGGTAAACGAGGTTCTTGTAAACAGAGGCGTCCCAAATTTTGGGGTGGCTGTGTCTTTTTGATTTTAATTTCCCTAAGCTATAGGACCATAAGTGAAAGTGCCCTAGGCTCTGTTGCTTTGTTTCTTAGATGTTTCAGGAAACACCATACACTTCTCCCGAGTGGCTGTTGGCAATTTACATCCCGCCCGTCAGCATAACAAGGCTCCCAGTTCTCCATGGCCTGTCCTGCCTTTCTGGATTTTACACTATTTTCAGATGGCCCTTTTGACCGGGGGGAAGTGAGACTTCATTGTAGTGCAGATTTCCTTTGCAAGTTTGCTTGGTTGGCCAAAAAGGGCGTATGCGTTTTTTCCTGAATATATTCAGGAAAAAACGCATACGCCCTTTTTGGCCAAGTGCATCATTGTGGACGTTCTGCCTCTTTTCCTATGCTTTCAATGCAATTCCAGTCTACCTCCTGAAATCGGTTTCCTGCAATTCTGCCCCGCTTTCAAGTCCTCTTGGCAGCCTTACTTCAGTATATTTTTGGACGATAGCTGTCATTTATAACTCTGCAGGTTTGTGAATTACAGTGCCCCTGAGCTCCTTTCTTCAACTCGCTTTCTTGTGAGCTGGCCGCAACACCGCAGGATGGCTTCAGGCCCTAATCTTGTTCCGGCACGGCACGCTGAGCCTTTGGTTATTTCCTCTTCCTGGTGGGAAATGAGAGTTAAATTTGCCCGTCCAGACACCTCCAGCTAGTCTCTCATTGGTTCTCGCTATTCCTGTTCATCTTCCGCAGAAATTGCAAACTGGGCCAAACAGGAGGTTAAAGGCGCTGACTCTCCAAGTGGGGAGAGTGTTAGTAAAGCGTCTGGAATGTTGCACCCGAATACCAGGGGAGGAAAACTGAGACATATTTGAACACGTCTCCCGTTCACACTGTTGATCATACTCTGGGTTCCACATGCATATTTTAGCTGAAGGAAGAATACCTTAAACCTGGAGAGTTGAGACCCGTGGAATGGGTACCATGCAATATGACTTCAAAGGGTCTTCATTTGCTCACCGAACCTCTCCAATCCTATCACTGCTGCGTTTATGCCCCTGGACACACGCTTGATTCTCTTATGGAGACATAGCAATCCATAGGTTTTAAGATACTTACTAGTCAGGTACATTCTTAAGCGTTTAATATGCGGTGTTGAGTCCATTTCATTGAGCAAGGAGTAGCTCTTGTCTATTCCATATTTGGCTTAAGGAACTTTATCTGTGCTCATTTCAATCTCTGGTTTTATGCAGCACCCCAACTCACCTTTCCCCTTAAGCAAGCATAAGTTGGTTTTCTAAATGTGAGACCCTGTTCTGTATTGGAATTCAGTTCCTGTGTAGCCAAGTTTACATTCCGTGTATTACTCATATCTTATGATGTTTCTTTTTCTGTGTGACTTATTTCAGTTAGAATCATCGTACCTGAATCCACTCATTATGCTGCTACGGGCCTGATGACATAGATTTCATTGCTGAGTGATACTGCATTGTACGTAAGTACCACATGTTCTTTATCCATTTTTCACTTTCTGTGATAGAGAACTTGTATGGTAAACGAGGTTCTTGTAAACAGAGGCGTCCCAAACTTTGGGGTGGCTGTGTCTTTTTGATTTTAATTTCCCTAAGCTATAGGACCATAAGTGGAAGTGCCCTAGGCTCTGTTGCTTTGTTTTTTAGATGTTTCAGGAAACACCATACACTTCTCCTGAGTGTCTGTTGGCAATTTACATCCCGCCCATCAGCATACCAAGGCTCCCAGTTCTCCATGGCCTGTCCTGCCTTTCTGGATTTTACACTTTTTTCCGATGGCCCTTTTGACCGGGGGGAAGTGAGACTTCATTGTAGTGCAGATTTCCTTTGCAAGCTTGCTTGGTTGGCCAAAAAGGGCGTATGCGTTTTTTCCTGAATATATTCAGGAAAAAACGCATACGCCCTTTTTGGCCAAGTGCATCATTGTGGACGTTCTGCCTCTTTTCCTATGCTTTCAATGCAATTCCAGTCTACCTCCTGAAATCGGTTTCCTGCAATTCTGCCCCGCTTTCAAGTCCTCTTGGCAGCCTTACTTCAGTATATTTTTGGACGATAGCTGTCATTTATAACTCTGCAGGTTTGTGAATTACAGTGCCCCTGAGCTCCTTTCTTCAACTCGCTTTCTTGTGAGCTGGCCGCAACACCGCAGGATGGCTTCAGGCCCTAATCTGGTTCCGGCACGGCACGCTGAGCCTTTGGTTATTTCCTCTTCCTGGTGGGAAATGAGAGTTAAATTTGCCCGTCCAGACACCTCCAGCTAGTCTCTCATTGGTTCTCCCTATTCCTGTTCATCTTCCGCAGAATTTGCAAATTGGGCCAAACAGGAGGTTAAAGGCGCTGACTCTCCAAGTGGGGAGAGTGTTAGTAAAGCATCTGGAATGTTGCACCCGAGTACCATGGGAGGAAAACTGAGACATATTTGAACACTTCTCCCGTTCACATGGTTGATCATACTCTGGGTTCCACAGGCAAGTTTCAGCTGAAGGAAGAATACCTTAAACCTGGAGAGTTGAGACCCGTGGAATGGGTACCATGCAATATGACTTCAAAGGGTCTTCATTTGCTCACCGAACCTCTCCAATCCTATCACTGCTGCGTTTATGCCCCTGGACACACGCTTGATTCTCTTATGGAGACATAGCAATCCATAGGTTTTAAGATACTTACTAGTCAGGTACATTCTTAAGCGTTTAATATGGGGTGTTGAGTCCATTTCTTTGAGCAAGGAGTAGCTCTTGTCTATTCTATATTTGGCTTAAGGAACTTTATCTGTGCTCATTTCAATCTCTGGTTTTATGCAGCACCCCAACTCACCTTTCCCCTTAAGCAAGCATAAGTTGGTTTTCTAAATTTGAGACCCTGTTCTGTTTTGGAATTCAGTTCCTGTGTAGCCAAGTTTACATTCCGTGTATTAGTGATATCTTATGATGTTTCTTTTTCTGTGTGACTTATTTCAGTTAGAATCATCGTACCTGAATCCACTCATTATGCTGCTACGGGCCTGATGACATAGATTTCATTGCTGAGTGATACTGCATTGTACGTAAGTACCACAAGTTCTTTATCCATTTTTCACTTTCTGTGATAGAGAACTTGTACGGTAAACGAGGTTCTTGTAAACAGAGGCGTCCCAAATTTTGGGGTGGCTGTGTCTTTTTGATTTTAATTTCCCTAATCTATAGGACCATAAGTGAAAGTGCCCTAGGCTCTGTTGCTTTGTTTCTTAGATGTTTCAGGAAACACCATACACTTCTCCCGAGTGGCTGTTGGCAATTTACATCCCGCCCATCAGCATAACAAGGCTCCCAGTTCTCCATGGCCTGTCCTGCCTTTCTGGATTTTACACTTTTTGCAGATGGCCCTTTTGACCGGGGGGAAGTGAGACTTCATTGTAGTGCAGATTTCCTTTGCAAGTTTGCTTGGTTGGCCAAAAAGGGCGTATGCGTTTTTTCCTGAATATATTCAGGAAAAAACGCATACGCCCTTTTTGGCCAAGTGCATCATTGTGGACGTTCTGCCTCTTTTCCTATGCTTTCAATGCAATTCCAGTCTACCTCCTGAAATCGGTTTCCTGCAATTCTGCCCCGCTTTCAAGTCCTCTTGGCAGCCTTACTTCAGTATATTTTTGGATGATAGCTGTCATTTATAACTCTGCAGGTTTGTGAATTACAGTGCCCCTGAGCTCCTTTCTTCAACTCGCTTTCTTGTGACCTGGCCGCAACACCGCAGGATGGCTTCAGGCCCTAATCTGGTTCCGGCACGGCACGCTGAGCCTTTGGTTAATTCCCCTTCCTGGTGGGAAACGAGAGTTAAATTTGCCCGTCCAGACACCTCCAGCTAGTCTCTCATTGGTTCTCCCTATTCCTGTTCATCTTCCGCAGAAATTGCAAACTGGGCCAAACAGGAGGTTAAAGGCGCTGACTCTCCAAGTGGGGAGAGTGTTAGTAAAGCGTCTGGAATGTTGCACCCGAGTACCAGGGGAGGAAAACTGAGACATATTTGAACACGTCTCCCGTTCACACGGTTGATCATACTCTGGGTTCCACATGCATGTTATAGCTGAAGGAAGAATACCTTAAACCTGGGTAGTTGAGACCCGTGGAATGGGTACCATGCAATATGACTTCAAAGGGTCTTCATTTGCTCACCGAACCTCTCCAATCCTATCACTGCTGCGTTTATGCCCCTGTACACATGCTTGATTCTCTTTCAGAGACATAGCAATCCATAGGTTTTAAGATACTTAAGAGTCAGGTACATTCTTAGGCGTTTAATATGCGGTGTTGAGTCCATTTCGTTGAGCAAGGAGTAGCTCTTGTCTATTCCATATTTGGCTTAAGGAACTTTATCTGTGCTCATTTCAATCTCTGGTTTTATGCAGCACCCCAACTCACCTTTACCCTTAAGCAAGCATAAGTTGGTTTTCTAAATTTGAGACCCTGTTCTGTTTTGGAATTCAGTTCCTGTGTAGCCCAGTTTACATTCCGTGTATTACTGATATCTTATGATGTTTCCTTTTCTGTGTGACTTATTTCAGTTAGAATCATCGTACCTGAATCCACTCATTATGCTGCTACGGGCCTGATGACATAGATTTCATTGCTGAGTGATACTGCATTGTACGTAAGTACCACAAGTTCTTTATCCATTTTTCACTTTCTGTGATATTGAACTTGTACGGTAAACGAGGTTCTTGTAAACAGAGGCGTCCCAAACTTTGGGGTGGCTGTGTCTTTTTCATTTTAATTTCCCTAAGCTATAGGACCATAAGTGGAAGTGCCCTAGGCTCTGTTGCTTTGTTTTTTAGATGTTTCAGGAAACAACATACACTTCTCCCGAGTGTCTGTTGGCAATTTACATCCCGCCCATCAGCATAACAAGGCTCCCAGTTCTCCATGGCCTGTCCTGCCTTTCTGGATTTTACACTTTTTGCAGATGGCCCTTTTGACCGGGGGGAAGTGAGACTTCATTGTAGTGCAGATTTCCTTTGCAAGCTTGCTTGGTTGGCCAAAAAGGGCGTATGCGTTTTTTCCTGAATATATTCAGGAAAAAACGCATACGCCCTTTTTGGCCAAGTGCATCATTGTGGACGTTCTGCCTCTTTTCCTATGCTTTCAATGCAATTCCAGTCTACCTCCTGAAATCGGTTTCCTGCAATTCTGCCCCGTTTTCAAGTCCTCTTGGCAGCCTTACTTCAGTATATTTTTGGACGATAGCTGTCATTTATAACTCTGCAGGTTTGTGAATTACAGTGCCCCTGAGCTCCTTTCTTCAACTCGCTTTCTTGTGACCTGGCCGTAACACCGCAGGATGGCTTCAGTCCCTAATCTGGTTCCGGCACGGCACGCTGAGCCTTTGGTTAATTCCTCTTCCTGGTGGGAAACGAGAGTTAAATTTGCCCGTCCAGACACCTCCAGCTAGTCTCTCATTGGTTCTCCCTATTCCTGTTCATCTTCCGCAGAAATTGCAAACTGGGCCAAACAGGAGGTTAAAGGCGCTGACTCTCCAAGTGGGGAGAGTGTTAGTAAAGCGTCTGGAATGTTGCACCCGAGTACCAGGGGAGGAATACTGAGACATATTTGAACACGTCTCCCGTTCACACGGTTGATCATACTCTGGGTTCCACATGCATGTTTTAGCTGAAGGAAGAATACCTTAAACCTGGGTAGTTGAAACCCGTGGAATGGGTACCATGCAATATGACTTCAAAGGGTCTTCATTTGCTCACCGAACCTCTCCAATCCTATCACTGCTGCGTTTATGCCCCTGTACACACGCTTGATTCTCTTTTGGAGACATAGCAATCCATAGGTTTTAAGATACTTACTAGTCAGGTACATTCTTAGGCGTTTAATATGGGGTGTTGAGTCCATTTCGTTGAGCAAGGAGTAGCTCTTGTCTATTCCATATTTGGCTTAAGGAACTTTATCTGTGCTCATTTCAATCTCTGGTTTTATGCAGCACCCCAACTCACCTTTCCCCTTAAGCAAGCATAAGTTGGTTTTCTAAATTTGAGACCCTGTTCTGTTTTGGAATTCAGTTCCTGTGTAGCCAAGTTTACATTCCGTGTATTACTGATATCTTATGATGTTTCTTTTTCTGTGTGACTTATTTCAGTTAGAATCATCGTACCTGAATCCACTCATTATGCTGCTACGGGCCAGATGACATAGATTTCATTGCTGAGTGACATTGCTTTGTAAGTAAATACCACAACTTCTTTATCCATTTTTCACTTTCTGCGATGTTGAACTTGTAATGTAAACGAGGTTCTTGTAAACAGAGACGTACCAAACTTTGGGGTGGCTGTGTCTTTTTGATTTTAATTTCCCTAAGCTATAGGACCATAAGTGGAAGTGCCCTAGGCTCTGTTGCTTTGTTTTTTAGATGTTTCAGGAAACACCATACACTTCTCCTGAGTGTCTGTTGGCAATTTACATCCCGCCCATCAGCATACCAAGGCTCCCAGTTCTCCATGGCCTGTCCTGCCTTTCTGGATTTTACACTTTTTTCCGATGGCCCTTTTGACCGGGGGGAAGTGAGACTTCATTGTAGTGCAGATTTCCTTTGCAAGCTTGCTTGGTTGGCCAAAAAGGGCGTATGCGTTTTTTCCTGAATATATTCAGGAAAAAACGCATACGCCCTTTTTGGCCAAGTGCATCATTGTGGACGTTCTGCCTCTTTTCCTATGCTTTCAATGCAATTCCAGTCTACCTCCTGAAATCGGTTTCCTGCAATTCTGCCCTGCTTTCAAGTCCTCTTGGCAGCCTTACTTCAGTATATTTTTGGACGATAGCTGTCATTTATAACTCTGCAGGTTGTGAATTACAGTGCCCCTGAGCTCCTTTCTTCAACTCGCTTTCTTGTGAGCTGGCCGCAACACCGCAGGATGGCTTCAGGCCCTAATCTGGTTCCGGCACGGCACGCTGAGCCTTTGGTTATTTCCTCTTCCTGGTGGGAAATGAGAGTTAAATTTGCCCGTCCAGACACCTCCAGCTAGTCTCTCATTGGTTCTCCCTATTCCTGTTCATCTTCCACAGAAATTGCAAATTGGGCCAAACAGGAGGTTAAAGGCGCTGACTCTCCAAGTGGGGAGAGTGTTAGTAAAGCATCTGGAATGTTGCACCCGAGTACCATGGGAGGAAAACTGAGACATATTTGAACACTTCTCCCGTTCACATGGTTGATCATACTCTGGGTTCCACAGGCAAGTTTCAGCTGAAGGAAGAATACCTTAAACCTGGAGAGTTGAGACCCGTGGAATGGGTACCATGCAATATGACTTCAAAGGGTCTTCATTTGCTCACCGAACCTCTCCAATCCTATCACTGCTGCGTTTATGCCCCTGGACACACGCTTGATTCTCTTATGGAGACATAGCAATCCATAGGTTTTAAGATACTTACTAGTCAGGTACATTCTTAAGCGTTTAATATGGGGTGTTGAGTCCATTTCATTGAGCAAGGAGTAGCTCTTGTCTATTCCATATTTGGCTTAAGGAACTTTATCTGTGCTCATTTCAATCTCTGGTTTTATGCAGCACCCCAACTCACCTTTCCCCTTAAGCAAGCATAAGTTGGTTTTCTAAATGTGAGACCCTGTTCTGTATTGGAATTCAGTTCCTGTGTAGCCAAGTTTACATTCCGTGTATTACTCATATCTTATGATGTTTCTTTTTCTGTGTGACTTATTTCAGTTAGAATCATCGTACCTGAATCCACTCATTGTGCTGCTACGGGCCTGATGACATAGATTTCACTGCTGAGTGATACTGCATTGTACGTAAGTACCACAAGTTCTTTTACCATTTTTCACTTTCTGTGATATTGAACTTGTACGGTAAACGAGGTTCTTGTAAACAGAGGCGTCCCAAACTTTGGGGTGGCTGTGTCATTCTGATTTTAATTTCCCTAAGCTATAGGGCCATAAGTGGAAGTGCCCTAGGCTCTGTTGCTTTGTTTTTTAGATGTTTCAGGAAACACCATACACTTCTCCCGAGTGTCTGTTGGCAATTTACATCCCGCCCATCAGCATACCAAGGCTCCCAGTTCTCCATGGCCTGTCCTGCCTTTCTGGATTTTACACTTTTTTCCGATGGCCCTTTTGACCGGGGGGAAGTGAGACTTCATTGTAGTGCAGATTTCCTTTGCAAGTTTGCTTGGTTGGCCAAAAAGGGCGTATGCGTTTTTTCCTGAATCAGGAAAAAACGCATACGCCCTTTTTGGCCAAGTGCATCATTGTGGACGTTCTGCCTCTTTTCCTATGCTTTCAATGCAATTCCAGTCTACCTCCTGAAATCGGTTTCCTGCAATTCTGCCCCGCTTTCAAGTCCTCTTGGCAGCCTTACTTCAGTATATTTTTGGACGATAGCTGTCATTTATAACTCTGCAGGTTTGTGAATTACAGTGCCCCTGAGCTCCTTTCTTCAACTCGCTTTCTTGTGAGCTGGCCGCAACACCGCAGGATGGCTTCAGGCCCTAATCTGGTTCCGGCATGGCACGCTGAGCCTTTGGTTATTTCCTCTTCCTGGTGGGAAATGAGAGTTAAATTTGCCCGTCCAGACACCTCCAGCTAGTTTCTCATTGGTTCTCCCTATTCCTGTTCATCTTCCGCAGAAATTGCAAACTGGGCCAAACAGGAGGTTAAAGGGACTGACTCTCCAAGTCGGGAGAGTGTTAGTAAAGCGTCTGGAATGTTGCACCCGAGTACCAGGGGAGGAAAACTGAGACATATTTGAACACGTCTCCCGTTCACACTGTTGATCATACTCTGGGTTCCACATGCATATTTTAGCTGAAGGAAGAATACCTTAAACCTGGAGAGTTGAGACCCGTGTAATGGGTACCATGCAATATGACTTCAAAGGGTCTTCATTTGCTCACCGAACCTCTCCAATCCTATCACTGCTGCGTTTATGCCCCTGTACACACGCTTGATTCTCTTATGGAGACATAGCAATCCATAGGTTTTAAGATACTTACTAGTCAGGTACATTCTTAAGCGTTTAATATGGGGTGTTGAGTCCATTTCGTTGAGCAAGGAGTAGCTCTTGTCTATTCCATATTTGGCTTAAGGAACTTGATCTGTGCTCATTTCAAGCTCTGGTTTTATGCAGCACCCCAACTCACCTTTCCCCTTAAGCAAGCATAAGTTGGTTTTCTAAATTTGAGACCCTGTTCTGTTTTGGAATTCAGTTCCTGTGTAGCCAAGTTCACATTCCGTGTATTAGTGATATCTTATGATGTTTCCTTTTCTGTGTGACTTATTTCAGTTAGAATCATCGTACCTGAATCCACTCATTATGCTGCTACGGGCCTGATGACATAGATTTCATTGCTGAGTGATACTGCATTGTACGTAAGTACCACAAGTTCTTTATCCATTTTTCACTTTCTGTGATAGAGAACTTGTACGGTAAACGAGGTTCTTGTAAACAGAGGCGTCCCAAATTTTGGGGTGGCTGTGTCTTTTTGATTTTAATTTCCCTAAGCTATAGGACCATAAGTGAAAGTGCCCTAGGCTCTGTTGCTTTGTTTCTTAGATGTTTCAGGAAACACCATACACTTCTCCCGAGTGGCTGTTGGCAATTTACATCCCGCCCATCAGCATAACAAGGCTCCCAGTTCTCCATGGCCTGTCCGGCCTTTCTGGATTTTACACTTTTTTCAGATGGCCCTTTTGACCGGGGGGAAGTGAGACTTCATTGTAGTGCAGATTTCCTTTGCAAGTTTGCTTGGTTGGCCAAAAAGGGCGTATGCGTTTTTTCCTGAATGTATTCAGGAAAAAACGCATACGCCCTTTTTGGCCAAGTGCATCATTGTGGACGTTCTGCCTCTTTTCCTACGCTTTCAATGCAATTCCAGTCTACCTCCTGAAATCGGTTTCCTGCAATTCTGCCCCGCTTTCAAGTCCTCTTGGCAGCCTTACTTCAGTATATTTTTGGACGATAGCTGTCATTTATAACTCTGCAGGTTTGTGAATTACAGTGCCCCTGAGCTCCTTTCTTCAACTCGCTTTCTTGTGAGCTGGCCGCAACACCGCAGGATGGCTTCAGGCCCTAATCTTGTTCCGGCATGGCACGCTGAACCTTTGGTTATTTCCTCTTTCTGGTGGGAAATGAGAGTTAAATTTGCCCGTCCAGACACCTCCAGCTAGTCTCTCATTGGTTCTCCCTATTCCTGTTCATCTTCCGCAGAAATTGCAAACTGGGCCAAACAGGAGGTTAAAGGCGCTGACTCTCCAAGTGGGGAGAGTGTTAGTAAAGCGTCTGGAATGTTGCACCCGAGTACCAGGGGAGGAAAACTGAGACATATTTGAACACGTCTCCCGTTCACACTGTTGATCATACTCTGGGTTCCACATGCATATTTTAGCTGAAGGAAGAATACCTTAAACCTGGAGAGTTGAGACCCGTGTAATGGGTACCATGCAATATGACTTCAAAGGGTCTTCATTTGCTCACCGAACCTCTCCAATCCTATCACTGCTGCGTTTATGCCCCTGTACACACGCTTGATTCTCTTATGGAGACATAGCAATCCATAGGTTTTAAGATACTTACTAGTCAGGTACATTCTTAAGCGTTTAATATGGGGTGTTGAGTCCATTTCGTTGAGCAAGGAGTAGCTCTTGTCTATTCCATATTTGGCTTAAGGAACTTTATCTGTGCTCATTTCAATCTCTGGTTTTATGCAGCACCCCAACTCACCTTTCCCCTTAAGCAAGCATAAGTTGGTTTTCTAAATTTGAGACCCTGTTCTGTTTTGGAATTCAGTTCCTGTGTAGCCAAGTTTACATTCCGTGTATTAGTGATATCTTATGATGTTTCTTTTTCTGTGTGACTTATTTCAGTTAGAATCATCGTACCTGAATCCACTCATTATGCTGCTACGGGCCTGATGACATAGATTTCATTGCTGAGTGATACTGCATTGTACGTAAGTACCACAAGTTCTTTATCCATTTTTCACTTTCTGTGATAGAGAACTTGTACGGTAAACGAGGTTCTTGTAAACAGAGGCGTCCCAAATTTTGGGGTGGCTGTGTCTTTTTTATTTTAATTTACCTAAGCTATAGGACCATAAGTGAAAGTGCCCTAGGCTCTGTTGCTTTGTTTCTTAGATGTTTCAGGAAACACCATACACTTCTCCTGAGTGGCTGTTGGCAATTTACATCCCGCCCATCAGCATAACAAGGCTCCCAGTTCTCCATGGCCTGTCCTGCCTTTCTGGATTTTACACTTTTTTCAGATGGCCCTTTTGACCGGGGGGAAGTGAGACTTCATTGTAGTGCAGATTTCCTTTGCTAGTTTGCTTGGTTGGCCAAAAAGGGTGTATGCGTTTTTTCCTGAATATATTCAGGAAAAAACGCATACGCCCTTTTTGGCCAAGTGCATCATTGTGGACGTTCTGCCTCTTTTCCTATGCTTTCAATGCAATTCCAGTCTACCTCCTGAAATCGGTTTCCTGCAATTCTGCCCCGCTTTCAAGTCCTCTTGGCAGCCTTACTTCAGTATATTTTTGGACGATAGCTGTCATTTATAACTCTGCAGGTTTGTGAATTACAGTGCCCCTGAGCTCCTTTCTTCAACTCGCTTTCTTGTGAGCTGGCCACAACACCGCAGGATGGCTTCAGGCCCTAATCTTGTTCCGGCATGGCACGCTGAGCCTTTGGTTATTTCCTCTTCCTGGTGGGAAATGAGAGTTAAATTTGCCCGTCCAGACACCTCCAGCTAGTCTCTCATTGTTTCTCGCTATTCCTGTTCATCTTCCGCAGAAATTGCAAACTGGGCCAAACAGGAGGTTAAATGCGCTGACTCTCCAAGTGGGGAGAGTGTTAGTAAAGCGTCTGGAATGTTGCACCCGAGTACCAGGGGAGGAAAACTGAGACATATTTGAACACGTCTCCCGTTCACACTGTTGATCATACTCTGGGTTCCACATGCATATTTTAGCTGAAGGAAGAATACCTTAAACCTGGAGAGTTGAGACCCGTGTAATGGGTACCATGCAATATGACTTCAAAGGGTCTTCATTTGCTCACCGAACCTCTCCAATCCTATCACTGCTGCGTTTATGTCCCTGTACACATGCTTGATTCTCTTTCGGAGACATAGCAATCCACAGGTTTTAAGATACTTAAGAGTCAGGTACATTCTTAGGCGTTTAATATGCGGTGTTGAGTCCATTTCGTTGAGCAAGGAGTAGCTCTTGTCTATTCCATATTTGGCTTAAGGAACTTTATCTGTGCTCATTTCAATCTCTGCTTTTATGCAGCACCCCAACTCACCTTTACCCTTAAGCAAGCATAAGTTGGTTTTCTAAATTTGAGTCCCTGTTCTGTTCTGTAATTCAGTTCCTGTGTAGCCAAGTTTACATTCCGTGTATTACTGATATCTTATGATGTTTCTTTTTCTGTGTGACTTATTTCAGTTAGAATCATCGTACTGAATCCACTCATTGTGCTGCTACGGGCCTGATGACATAGATTTCACTGCTGAGTGATACTGCATTGTACGTAAGTACCACAAGTTCTTTATCCATTTTTCACTTTCTGTGATATTGAACTTGTACGGTAAACGAGGTTCTTGTAAACAGAGGCGTCCCAAACTTTGGGGTGGCTGTGTCGTTTTGATTTTAATTTCCCTAAGCTATAGGGCCATAAGTGGAAGTGCCCTAGGCTCTGTTGCTTTGTTTTTTAGATGTTTCAGGAAACACCATACACTTCTCCCGAGTGTCTGTTGGCAATTTACATCCCGCCCATCAGCATAACAAGGCTCCCAGTTCTCCATGGCCTGTCCTGCCTTTCTGGATTTTACACTTTTTTCAGATGGCCCTTTTGACCGGGGGGAAGTGAGACTTCATTGTAGTGCAGATTTCCTTTGCAAGCTTGCTTGGTTGGCCAAAAAGGGCGTATGCGTTTTTTCCTGAATATATTCAGGAAAAAACGCATACGCCCTTTTTGGCCAAGTGCATCATTGTGGACGTTCTGCCTCTTTTCCTATGCTTTCAATGCAATTCCAGTCTACCTCCTGAAATCGGTTTCCTGCAATTCTGCCCCGCTTTCAAGTCCTCTTGGCAGCCTTACTTCAGTATATTTTTGGACGATAGCTGTCATTTATAACTCTGCAGGTTTGTGAATTACAGTGCCCCTGAGCTCCTTTCTTCAACTCGCTTTCTTGTGAGCTGGCCGCAACACCACAGGATGGCTTCAGGCCCTAATCTGGTTCTGGCATGGCACGCTGAACCTTTGGTTATTTCCTCTTCCTGGTGGGAAATGAGAGTTAAATTTGCCCGTCCAGACACCTCCAGCTAGTTTCTCATTGGTTCTCCCTATTCCTGTTCATCTTCCGCAGAAATTGCAAACTGGGCCAAACAGGAGGTTAAAGGCGCTGACTCTCCAAGTGGAGAGAGTGTTAGTAAAGCGTCTGGAATGTTGCACCCGAGTACCAGGGTACGAAAACTGAGACATATTTGAACACGTCTCCCGTTCACACTGTTGATCATACTCTGGGTTCCACATGCATATTTTAGCTGAAGGAAGAATACCTTAAACCTGGAGAGTTGAGACCCGTGTAATGGGTACCATGCAATATGACTTCAAAGGGTCTTCATTTGCTCACCGAACCTCTCCAATCCTATCACTGCTGCGTTTATGCCCCTGTACACACGCTTGATTCTCTTATGGAGACATAGCAATCCATAGGTTTTAAGATACTTACTAGTCAGGTACATTCTTAGGAGTTTAATATGGGGTGTTGAGTCCATTTCGTTGAGCAAGGAGTAGCTCTTGTCTATTCCATATTTGGCTTAAGGAACTTTATCTGTGCTCATTTCAATCTCTGGTTTTATGCAGCACCCCAACTCACCTTTACCCTTAAGCAAGCATAAGTTGGTTTTCTAAATTTGAGACCCTGTTCTGGTTTGGAATTCAGTTCCTGTGTAGCCAAGTTTACATTCCGTGTATTAGTGATATCTTATGATGTTTCTTTTTCTGTGTGACTTATTTCAGTTAGAATCATCGTACCTGAATCCACTCATTATGATGCTACGGGCCTGATGACATAGATTTCATTGCTGAGTGATACTGCATTGTACGTAAGTACCACAAGTTCTTTATCCATTTTTCACTTTCTGTGATAGAGAACTTGTACGGTAAACGAGGTTCTTGTAAACAGAGGCGTCCCAAATTTTGGGGTGGCTGTGTCTTTTTGATTTTAATTTCCCTAAGCTATAGGACCATAAGTGGAAGTGCCCTAGGCTCTGTTGCTTTGTTTTTTAGATGTTTCAGGAAACACCATACACTTCTCCCGAGTGTCTGTTGGCAATTTACATCCCGCCCATCAGCATAACAAGGCTCCCAGTTCTCCATGGCCTGTCCTGCCTTTCTGGATTTTACACTTTTTTCAGATGGCCCTTTTGACCGGGGGGAAGTGAGACTTCATTGTAGTGCAGATTTCTTTTGCAAGCTTGCTTGGTTGGCCAAAAAGGGCGTATGCGTTTTTTCCTGAATATATTCAGAAAAAAACGCATACGCCCTTTTTGGCCAAGTGCATCATTGTGGACGTTCTGCCTCTTTTCCTATGCTTTCAATGCAATTCCAGTCTACCTCCTGAAATCGGTTTCCTGCAATTCTGCCCCGCTTTCAAGTCCTCTTGGCAGCCTTACTTCAGTATATTTTTGGACGATAGCTGTCATTTATAACTCTGCAGGTTTGTGAATTACAGTGCCCCTGAGCTCCTTTCTTCAACTCGCTTTCTTGTGAGCTGGCCGCAACACCGCAGGATGGCTTCAGACCCTAATCTTGTTCCGGCATGGCACACTGAGCCTTTGGTTATTTCCTCTTCCTGGTGGGAAATGAGAGTTAAATTTGCCCCTCCAGACACCTCCAGCTAGTCTCTCATTGGTTCTCGCTATTCCTGTTCATCTTCCGCAGAAATTGCAAACTGGGCCAAACAGGAGGTTAAAGGCGCTGACTCTCCAAGTGGGGAGAGTGTTAGTAAAGCATCTGGAATGTTGAACCCGAGTACCAGGGGAGGAAAACTGAGACATATTTGAACACGTCTCCCGTTCACACTGTTGATCATACTCTGGGTTCCACATGCATATTTTAGCTGAAGGAAGAATACCTTAAACCTGGAGAGTTGAGACCCGTGGAATGGGTACCATGCAATATGACTTCAAAGGGTCTTCATTTGCTCACCGAACCTCTCCAATCCTATCACTGCTGCGTTTATGCCCCTGTACACACGCTTGATTCTCTTATGGAGACATAGCAATCCATAGGTTTTAAGATACTTACTAGTCAGGTACATTCTTAGGAGTTTAATATGGGGTGTTGAGTCCATTTCGTTGAGCAAGGAGTAGCTCTTGTCTATTCCATATTTGGCTTAAGGAACTTTATCTGTGCTCATTTCAATCTCTGGTTTTATGCAGCACCCCAACTCACCTTTACCCTTAAGCAAGCATAAGTTGGTTTTCTAAATTTGAGACCCTGTTCTGTTTTGGAATTCAGTTCCTGTGTAGCCAAGTTTACATTCCGTGTATTAGTGATATCTTATGATGTTTCTTTTTCTGTGTGACTTATTTCAGTTAGAATCATCGTACCTGAATCCACTCATTATGATGCTACGGGCCTGATGACATAGATTTCATTGCTGAGTGATACTGCATTGTACGTAAGTACCACAAGTTCTTTATCCATTTTTCACTTTCTGTGATAGAGAACTTGTACGGTAAACGAGGTTCTTGTAAACAGAGGCGTCCCAAATTTTGGGGTGGCTGTGTCTTTTTGATTTTAATTTCCCTAAGCTATAGGACCATAAGTGGAAGTGCCCTAGGCTCTGTTGCTTTGTTTTTTAGATGTTTCAGGAAACACCATACACTTCTCCCGAGTGTCTGTTGGCAATTTACATCCCGCCCATCAGCATAACAAGGCTCCCAGTTCTCCATGGCCTGTCCTGCCTTTCTGGATTTTACACTTTTTTCAGATGGCCCTTTTGACCGGGGGGAAGTGAGACTTCATTGTAGTGCAGATTTCCTTTGCAAGCTTGCTTGGTTGGCCAAAAAGGGCGTATGCGTTTTTTCCTGAATATATTCAGAAAAAAACGCATACGCCCTTTTTGGCCAAGTGCATCATTGTGGACGTTCTGCCTCTTTTCCTATGCTTTCAATGCAATTCCAGTCTACCTCCTGAAATCGGTTTCCTGCAATTCTGCCCCGCTTTCAAGTCCTCTTGGCAGCCTTACTTCAGTATATTTTTGGACGATAGCTGTCATTTATAACTCTGCAGGTTTGTGAATTACAGTGCCCCTGAGCTCCTTTCTTCAACTCGCTTTCTTGTGAGCTGGCCGCAACACCGCAGGATGGCTTCAGACCCTAATCTTGTTCCGGCATGGCACACTGAGCCTTTGGTTATTTCCTCTTCCTGGTGGGAAATGAGAGTTAAATTTGCCCCTCCAGACACCTCCAGCTAGTCTCTCATTGGTTCTCGCTATTCCTGTTCATCTTCCGCAGAAATTGCAAACTGGGCCAAACAGGAGGTTAAAGGCGCTGACTCTCCAAGTGGGGAGAGTGTTAGTAAAGCATCTGGAATGTTGAACCCGAGTACCAGGGGAGGAAAACTGAGACATATTTGAACACGTCTCCCGTTCACACTGTTGATCATACTCTGGGTTCCACATGCATATTTTAGCTGAAGGAAGAATACCTTAAACCTGGAGAGTTGAGACCCGTGGAATGGGTACCATGCAATATGACTTCAAAGGGTCTTCATTTGCTCACCGAACCTCTCCAATCCTATCACTGCTGCGTTTATGTCCCTGTACACATGCTTGATTCTCTTTCGGAGACATAGCAATCCATAGGTTTTAAGATACTTAAGAGTCAGCTACATTCTGAGGCGTTTAATATGCGGTGTTGAGTCCATTTCGTTGAGCAAGGAGTAGCTCTTGTCTATTCCATATTTGGCTTAAGGAACTTTATCTGTGCTCATTTCAATCTCTGGTTTTATGCAGCACCCCAACTCACCTTTACCCTTAAACAAGCATAAGTTGGTTTTCTAAATTTGAGACCCTGTTCTGTTCTGTAATTCAGTTCCTGTGTAGCCAAGTTTACATTCCGTGTATTACTGATATCTTATGATGTTTCTTTTTCTGTGTGACTTATTTCAGTTAGAATCATCGTACCTGAATCCACTCATTGTGCTGCTACGGGCCTGATGACATAGATTTCACTGCTGAGTGATACTGCATTGTACGTAAGTACCACAAGTTCTTTATCCATTTTTCACTTTCTGTGATAGAGAACTTGTACGGTAAACGAGGTTCTTGTAAACAGAGGCGTCCCAAATTTTGGGGTGGCTGTGTCTTTTTGATTTTAATTTCCATAAGCTATAGGACCATAAGTGAAAGTGCCCTAGGCTCTGTTGCTTTGTTTCTTAGATGTTTCAGGAAACACCATACACTTCTCCCGAGTGGCTGTTGGCAATTTACATCCCGCCCATCAGCATAACAAGGCTCCCAGTTCTCCATGGCCTGTCCTGCCTTTCTGGATTTTACACTTTTTTCAGATGGCCCTTTTGACCGGGGGGAAGTGAGACTTCATTGTAGTGCAGATTTCCTTTGCAAGTTTGCTTGGTTGGCCAAAAAGGGCGTATGCGTTTTTTCCTGAATATATTCAGGAAAAAACGCATACGCCCTTTTTGGCCAAGTGCATCATTGTGGACGTTCTGCCTCTTTTCCTATGCTTTCAATGCAATTCCAGTCTACCTCCTGAAATCGGTTTCCTGCAATTCTGCCCCGCTTTCAAGTCCTCTTGGCAGCCTTACTTCAGTATATTTTTGGACGATAGCTGTCATTTATAACTCTGCAGGTTTGTGAATTACAGTGCCCCTGAGCTCCTTTCTTCAACTCGCTTTCTTGTGAGCTGGCCGCAACACCGCAGGATGGCTTCAGGCCCTAATCTTGTTCCGGCATGGCACGCTGAGCCTTTGGTTATTTCCTCTTCCTGGTGGGAAATGAGAGTTAAATTTGCCCGTCCAGACACCTCCAGCTAGTCTCTCATTGGTTCTCCCTATTCCTGTTCATCTTCCACAGAAATTGCAAACTGGGCCAAACAGGAGGTTAAAGGGACTGACTCTCCAAGTCGGGAGAGTGTTAGTAAAGCGTCTGGAATGTTGCACCCGAGTACCAGGGTACGAAAACTGAGACATATTTGAACACGTCTCCCGATCACATGGTTGATCATACTCTAGGTTCCACATGCATGTTTTAGCTGAAGGAAGAATACCTTAAACCTGGGTAGTTGAAACCCGTGGAATGGGTACCATGCAATATGACTTCAAAGGGTCTTCATTTGCTCACCGAACCTCTCCAATCCTATCACTGCTGCGTTTATGTCCGTGTACACATGCTTGATTCTCTTTTGGAGACATAGTAATCCATAGGTTTTAAGATACTTAAGTGTCAGGTACATTCTTAGGCGTTTAATATGCGGTGTTGAGTCCATTTCGTTGAGCAAGGAGTAGCTCTTGTCTATTCCATATTTGGCTTAAGGAACTTTATCTGTGCTCATTTCAATCTCTGGTTTTATGCAGCATCCCAACTCACCTTTACCCTTAAACAAGCATAAGTTGGTTTTCTAAATTTGAGACCCTGTTCTGTTCTGTAATTCAGTTCCTGTGTAGCCAAGTTTACATTCCGTGTATTTCTGATATCTTATGATGTTTCTTTTTCTGTGTGACTTATTTCAGTTAGAATCATCGTACCTGAATCCACTCATTGTGCTGCTACGGGCCTGATGACATAGATTTCACTGCTGAGTGATACTGCATTGTACGTAAGTACCACAAGTTCTTTATCCATTTTTCACTTTCTGTGATATTGAACTTGTACGGTAAATGAGGTTCTTGTAAACAGAGGCGTCCCAAACATTGGGGTGGCTGTATCTTTTTGATTTTAATTTCCCTAAGCTATAGGACCATAAGTGGAAGTGCCCTAGGCTCTGTTGCTTTGTTTTTTAGATGTTTCAGGAAACACCATACACTTCTCCCGAGTGGCTGTTGGCAATTTACATCCCGCCCATCAGCATAACAAGGCTCCCAGTTCTCCATGGCCTGTCCTGCCTTTCTGGATTTTACACTTTTTTCAGATGGCCCTTTTGACCGGGGGGAATTGAGACTTCATTGTAGTGCAGATTTCCTTTGCAAGTTTGCTTGGTTGGCCAAAAAGGGCGTATTCGTTTTTTCCTGAATATATTCAGGAAAAAACGCATACGCCCTTTTTGGCCAAGTGCATCATTGTGGACGTTCTGCCTCTTTTCCTATGCTTTCAATGCAATTCCAGTCTACCTCCTGAAATCGGTTTCCTGCAATTCTGCCCCGCTTTCAAGTCCTCTTGGCAGCCTTACTTCAGTATATTTTTGGACGATAGCTGTCATTTATAACTCTGCAGGTTTGTGAATTACAGTGCCCCTGAGCTCCTTTCTTCAACTCGCTTTCTTGTGAGCTGGCCGCAACACCGCAGGATGGCTTCAGGCCCTAATCTGGTTCCGGCACGGCACGCTGAGCCTTTGGTTATTTCCTCTTCCTGGTGGGAAATGAGAGTTAAATTTGCCCGTCCAGACACCTCCAGCTAGTCTCTCATTGGTTCTCGCTATTCCTGTTCATCTTCCGCAGAAATTGCAAACTGGGCCAAACAGGAGGTTAAAGGGACTGACTCTCCAAGTCGGGAGAGTGTTAGTAAAGCGTCTGGAATGTTGCACCCGAGTACCAGGGTACGAAAACTGAGACATATTTGAACACGTCTCCCGATCACATGGTTGATCATACTCTAGGTTCCACATGCATGTTTTAGCTGAAGGAAGAATACCTTAAACCTGGGTAGTTGAAACCCTTGGAATGGGTACCATGCAATATGACTTCAAAGGGTCTTCATTTGCTCACCGAACCTCTCCAATCCTATCACTGCTGCGTTTATGTCCCTGTACACATGCTTGATTCTCTTTCGGAGACATAGCAATCCATAGGTTTTAAGATACTTACTAGTCAGGTACATTCTTAGGCGTTTAATATGCGGTGTTGAGTCCATTTCGTTGAGCAAGGAGTAGCTCTTGTCTATTCCATATTTGGCTTAAGGAACTTTATCTGTGCTCATTTCAATCTCTGGTTTTATGCAGCACCCCAACTCACCTTTACCCTTAAACAAGCATAAGTTGGTTTTCTAAATTTGAGACACTGTTCTGTTCTGTAATTCAGTTCCTGTGTAGCCAAGTTTACATTCCGTGTATTACTGATATCTTATGATGTTTCTTTTTCTGTGTGACTTATTTCAGTTAGAATCATCGTACCTGAATCCACTCATTGTGCTGTTACGGGCCTGATGACATAGATTTCACTGCTGAGTGATACTGCATTGTACGTAAGTACCACAAGTTCTTTATCCATTTTTCACTTTCTGTGATATTGAACTTGTACGGTAAATGAGGTTCTTGTAAACAGAGGCGTCCCAAACATTGGGGTGGCTGTATCTTTTTGATTTTAATTTCCCTAAGCTATAGGACCATAAGTGGAAGTGCCCTACGCTCTGTTGCTTTGTTTTTTAGATGTTTCAGGAAACACCATACACTTCTCCCGAGTGGCTGTTGGCAATTTACATCCCGCCCATCAGCATAACAAGGCTCCCAGTTCTCCATGGCCTGTCCTGCCTTTCTGGATTTTACACTTTTTTCAGATGGCCCTTTTGACCGGGGGGAATTGAGACTTCATTGTAGTGCAGATTTCCTTTGCAAGTTTGCTTGGTTGGCCAAAAAGGGCGTATGCGTTTTTTCCTGAATATATTCAGGAAAAAACGCATACGCCCTTTTTGGCCAAGTGCATCATTGTGGACGTTCTGCCTCTTTTCCTATGCTTTCAATGCAATTCCAGTCTACCTCCTGAAATCGGTTTCCTGCAATTCTGCCCCGCTTTCAAGTCCTCTTGGCAGCCTTACTTCAGTATATTTTTGGACGATAGCTGTCATTTATAACTCTGCAGGTTTGTGAATTACAGTGCCCCTGAGCTCCTTTCTTCAACTCGCTTTCTTGTGAGCTGGCCGCAACACCGCAGGATGGCTTCAGGCCCTAATCTGGTTCCGGCACGGCACGCTGAGCCTTTGGTTATTTCCTCTTCCTGGTGGGAAATGAGAGTTAAATTTGCCCGTCCAGACACCTCCAGCTAGTCTCTCATTGGTTCTCGCTATTCCTGTTCATCTTCCGCAGAAATTGCAAACTGGGCCAAACAGGAGGTTAAAGGGACTGACTCTCCAAGTCGGGAGAGTGTTAGTAAAGCGTCTGGAATGTTGCACCCGAGTACCAGGGTACGAAAACTGAGACATATTTGAACACGTCTCCCGATCACATGGTTGATCATACTCTAGGTTCCACATGCATGTTTTAGCTGAAGGAAGTATACCTTAAACCTGGGTAGTTGAAACCCTTGGAATGGGTACCATGCAATATGACTTCAAAGGGTCTTCATTTGCTCACCGAACCTCTCCAATCCTATCACTGCTGCGTTTATGTCCCTGTACACATGCTTGATTCTCTTTCGGAGACATAGCAATCCATAGGTTTTAAGATACTTAAGAGTCAGGTACATTCTTAGGCGTTTAATATGCGGTGTTGAGTCCATTTCGTTGAGCAAGGAGTAGCTCTTGTCTATTCCATATTTGGCTTAAGGAACTTTATCTGTGCTCATTTCAATCTCTGGTTTTATGCAGCACCCCAACTCACCTTTACCCTTAAACAAGCATAAGTTGGTTTTCTAAATTTGAGACACTGTTCTGTTCTGTAATTCAGTTCCTGTGTAGCCAAGTTTACATTCCGTGTATTACTGATATCTTATGATGTTTCTTTTTCTGTGTGACTTATTTCAGTTAGAATCATCGTACCTGAATCCACTCATTGTGCTGTTACGGGCCTGATGACATAGATTTCACTGCTGAGTGATACTGCATTGTACGTAAGTACCACAAGTTCTTTATCCATTTTTCACTTTCTGTGATATTGAACTTGTACGGTAAACGAGGTTCTTGTAAACAGAGGCGTCCCAAACTTTGGGGTGGCTGTGTCGTTTTGATTTTAATTTCCCTAATCTATAGGGCCATAAGTGGAAGTGCCCTAGGCTCTGTTGCTTTGTTTTTTAGATGTTTCAGGAAACACCATACACTTCTCCCGAGTGTCTGTTGGCAATTTACATCCCGCCCATCAGCATAACAAGGCTCCCAGTTCTCCATGGCCTGTCCTGCCTTTCTGGATTTTACACTTTTTTCAGATGGCCCTTTTGACAGGGGGGAAGTGAGACTTCATTGTAGTGCAGATTTCCTTTGCAAGTTTGCTTGGTTGGCCAAAAAGGGCGTATGCGTTTTTTCCTGAATATATTCAGGAAAAAACGCATACGCCCTTTTTGGCCAAGTGCATCATTGTGGACGTTCTGCCTCTTTTCCTATGCTTTCAATGCAATTCCAGTCTACCTCCTGAAATCGGTTTCCTGCAATTCTGCCCCGCTTTCAAGTCCTCTTGGCAGCCTTACTTCAGTATATTTTTGGACGATAGCTGTCATTTATAACTCTGCAGGTTTGTGAATTACAGTGCCCCTGAGCTCCTTTCTTCAACTCGCTTTCTTGTGAGCTGGCCGCAACACCGCAGGATGGCTTCAGGCCCTAATCTGGTTCCGGCATGGCACGCTGAGCCTTTGGTTATTTCCTCTTCCTGGTTGGAAATGAGAGTTAAATTTGCCCGTCCAGACACCTCCAGCTAGTTTCTCATTGGTTCTCCCTATTCCTGTTCATCTTCCGCAGAAATTGCAAACTGGGCCAAACAGGAGGTTAAAGGCGCTGACTCTCCAAGTGGGGAGAGTGTTAGTAAAGCGTCTGGAATGTTGCACCCGAGTACCAGGGGAGGAAAACTGAGACATATTTGAACACGTCTCCCGTTCACACTGTTGATCATACTCTGGGTTCCACATGCATATTTTAGCTGAAGGAAGAATACCTTAAACCTGGAGAGTTGAGACCCGTGTAATGGGTACCATGCAATATGACTTCAAAGGGTCTTCATTTGCTCACCGATCCTCTCCAATCCTATCACTGCTGCGTTTATGCCCCTGTACACATGCTTGATTCTCTTATGGAGACATAGCAATCCATAGGTTTTAAGATACTTACTAGTCAGGTACATTCTTAAGCGTTTAATATGGGGTGTTGAGTCCATTTCGTTGAGCAAGGAGTAGCTCTTGTCTATTCCATATTTGGCTTAAGGAACTTTATCTGTGCTCATTTCAATCTCTGGTTTTATGCAGCACCCCAACTCACCTTTCCCCTTAAGCAAGCATAAGTTGGTTTTCTAAATTTGAGACCCTGTTCTGTTTTGGAATTCAGTTCCTGTGTAGCCAAGTTTACATTCCGTGTATTAGTGATATCTTATGATGTTTCTTTTTCTGTGTGACTTATTTCAGTTAGAATCATCGTACCTGAATCCACTCATTATGCTGCTACGGGCCTGATGACATAGATTTCATTGCTGAGTGATACTGCATTGTACGTAAGTACCACAAGTTCTTTATCCATTTTTCACTTTCTGTGATAGAGAACTTGTACGGTAAACGAGGTTCTTGTAAACAGAGGCGTCCCAAATTTTGGGGTGGCTGTGTCTTTTTGATTTTAATTTCCCTAAGCTATAGGACCATAAGTGAAAGTGCCCTAGGCTCTGTTGCTTTGTTTCTTAGATGTTTCAGGAAACACCATACACTTCTCCCGAGTGGCTGTTGGCAATTTACATCCCGCCCATCAGCATAACAAGGCTCCCAGTTCTCCATGGCCTGTCCTGCCTTTCTGGATTTTACACTTTTTTCAGATGTCCCTTTTGACCGGGGGGAAGTGAGACTTCATTGTAGTGCAGATTTCCTTTGCAAGTTTGCTTGGTTGGCCAAAAAGGGCGTATGCGTTTTTTCCTGAATATATTCAGGAAAAAACGCATACGCCCTTTTTGGCCAAGTGCATCATTGTGGACGTTCTGCCTCTTTTCCTATGCTTTCAATGCAATTCCAGTCTACCTCCTGAAATCGGTTTCCTGCAATTCTGCCCCGCTTTCAAGTCCTCTTGGCAGCCTTACTTCAGTATATTTTTGGACGATAGCTGTCATTTATAACTCTGCAGGTTTGTGAATTACAGTGCCCCTGAGCTCCTTTCTTCAACTCGCTTTCTTGTGAGCTGGCCGCAACACCGCAGGATGGCTTCAGGCCCTAATCTGGTTCCGGCACGGCACGCTGAGCCTTTGGTTATTTCCTCTTCCTGGTGGGAAATGAGAGTTAAATTTGCCCGTCCAGACACCTCCAGCTAGTCTCTCATTGGTTCTCGCTATTCCTGTTCATCTTCCGCAGAAATTGCAAACTGGGCCAAACAGGAGGTTAAAGGGACTGACTCTCCAAGTCGGGAGAGTGTTAGTAAAGCGTCTGGAATGTTGCACCCGAGTACCAGGGTACGAAAACTGAGACATATTTGAACACGTCTCCCGATCACATGGTTGATCATACTCTAGGTTCCACATGCATGTTTTAGCTGAAGGAAGAATACCTTAAAACTGGGTAGTTGAAACCCGTGGAATGGGTACCATGCAATATGACTTCAAAGCGTCTTCATTTGCTCACCGAACCTCTCCAATCCTATCACTGCTGCGTTTATGTCCCTGTACACATGCTTGATTCTCTTTCGGAGACATAGCAATCCATAGGTTTTAAGATACTTAAGTGTCAGGTACATTCTTAGGCGTTTAATATGCGGTGTTGAGTCCATTTCGTTGAGCAAGGAGTAGCTCTTGTCTATTCCATATTTGGCTTAAGGAACTTTATCTGTGCTCATTTCAATCTCTGGTTTTATGCAGCATCCCAACTCACCTTTACCCTTAAACAAGCATAAGTTGGTTTTCTAAATTTGAGACCCTGTTCTGTTCTGTAATTCAGTTCCTGTGTAGCCAAGTTTACATTCCGTGTATTACTGATATCTTATGATGTTTCTTTTTCTGTGTGACTTATTTCAGTTAGCATCATCGTACCTGAATCCACTCAATGTGCTTCTACGGGCCTGATGACATAGATTTCACTGCTGAGTGATACTGCATTGTACGTAAGTACCACAAGTTCTTTATCCATTTTTCACTTTCTGTGATATTGAACTTGTACGGTAAATGAGGTTCTTGTAAACAGAGGCGTCCCAAACATTGGGGTGGCTGTATCTTTTTGATTTTAATTTCCCTAAGCTATAGGACCATAAGTGGAAGTGCCCTAGGCTCTGTTGCTTTGTTTTTTAGATGTTTCAGGAAACACCATACACTTCTCCCGAGTGTCTGTTGGCAATTTACATCCCGCCCATCAGCATAACAAGGCTCCCAGTTCTCCATGGCCTGTCCTGCCTTTCTGGATTTTACACTTTTTTCAGATGACCCTTTTGACCGGGGGGAAGTGAGACTTCATTGTAGTGCAGATTTCCTTTGCAAGCTTGCTTGGTTGGCCAAAAAGGGCGTATGCGTTTTTTCCTGAATATATTCAGGAAAAAACGCATACGCCCTTTTTGGCCAAGTGCATCATTGTGGACGTTCTGCCTCTTTTCCTATGCTTTCAATGCAATTCCAGTCTACCTCCTGAAAGCGGTTTCCTGCAATTCTGCTCCGCTTTCAAGTCCTCTTGGTAGCCTTACTTCAGTATATTTTTGGACGATAGTTGTCATTTATAACTCTGCAGGTTTGTGAATTACAGTGCCCCTGAGCTCCTTTCTTCAACTCGTTTTCTTGTGAGCTGGCCGCAACACCGCAGGATGGCTTCAGGCCCTAATCTGGTTCCGGCACGGCACGCTGAGCCTTTGGTTATTTCCTCTTCCTGGTGGGAAATGAGAGTTAAATTTGCCCGTCCAGACACCTCCAGCTAGTCTCTCATTGGTTCTCGCTATTCCTGTTCATCTTCCGCAGAAATTGCAAACTGGGCCAAACAGGAGGTTAAAGGGACTGACTCTCCAAGTCGGGAGAGTGTTAGTAAAGCGTCTGGAATGTTGCACCCGAGTACCAGGGTACGAAAACTGAGACATATTTGAAAACGTTTCCCGATCACATGGTTGATCATACTCTAGGTTCCACATGCATGTTTTAGCTGAAGGAAGAATACCTTAAACCTGGGTAGTTGAAACCCGTGGAATGGGTACCATGCAGTATGACTTCAAAGGGTCTTCATTTGCTCACCGAACCTCTCCAATCCTATCACTGCTGCGTTTATGTCCCTGTACACAGGCTTGATTCTCTTTCGGAGACATAGCAATCCATAGGTTTTAAGATACTTAAGAAACAGGTACATTCTTAGGCGTTTAATATGGGGTGTTGAGTCCATTTCGTTGAGCAAGGAGTAGCTCTTGTCTATTCCATATTTGGCTTAAGGAACTTTATCTGTGCTCATTTCAATCTCTGGTTTTATGCAGCACCCCAACTCACCTTTCCCCTTAAGCAAGCATAATTTGGTTTTCTAAATTTGAGACGCTGTTCTGTTTTGGAATTCAGTTCCTGTGTAGCCAAGTTTACATTCCGTGTATTAGTGATATCTTATGATGTTTTTTTTCTGTGTGACTTATTTCAGTTTGAATCATCATACCTGAATCCACTCATTGTGCTGCTAAGGGCCTGATGACATAGATTTCATTGCTGAGTGATATTGCTTTGTAAGTAAATACCACAAATTCTTTATCCATTTTTCACTTTCTGCGATGTTGAACTTGTACGGTAAACGAGGTTCTTGTAAACAGAGGCGTCCCAAACTTTGGGGTGACTGTGTCTTTTTGATTTTAATTTCCCTAAGCTATAGGACCATAAGTGGAAGTGCCCTAGGCTCTGTTGCTTTGTTTTTTAGATGTTTCAGGAAACACCATACACTTCTCCCGAGTGTCTGTTGGCAATTTACATCCCGCCCATCAGCATAACAAGGCTCGCAGTTCTCCATGGCCTGTTCTGCGTTTCTGGATTTTACAATTTTTTCAGATGGCCCTTTTGACCGGGGGGAAGTGAGACTTCATTGTAGTGCAGATTTCCTTTGCAAGCTTGCTTGGTTGGCCAAAAAGGGCGTATGCGTTTTTTCCTGAATATATTCAGGAAAAAACGCATACGCCCTTTTTGGCCAAGTGCATCATTGTGGACGTTCTGCCTCTTTTCCTATGCTTTCAATGCAATTCCAGTCTACCTCCTGAAATCGGTTTCCTGCAATTCTGCCCCGCTTTCAAGTCCTCTTGGCAGCCTTACTTCAGTATATTTTTGGACGATAGTTGTCATTTATAACTCTGCAGGTTTGTGAATTACAGTGCCCCTGAGCTCCTTTCTTCAACTCGTTTTCTTGTGAGCTGGCCGCAACACCGCAGGATGGCTTCAGGCCCTAATCTGGTTCCGGCACGGCACGCTGAGCCTTTGGTTATTTCCTCTTCCTGGTGGGAAATGAGAGTTAAATTTGCCCGTGCAGACACCTCCAGCTAGTCTCTCATTGGTTCTCGCTATTCCTGTTCATCTTCCGCAGAAATTGCAAACTGGGCCAAACAGGAGGTTAAAGGGACTGACTCTCCAAGTCGGGAGAGTGTTAGTAAAGCGTCTGGAATGTTGCACCCGAGTACCAGGGTACGAAAACTGAGACATATTTGAACACGTCTCCCGATCACATGGTTGATCATACTCTAGGTTCCACATGCATGTTTTAGCTGAAGGAGGAATACCTTAAACCTGGGTAGTTGAAACCCGTGGAATGGGTACCATGCAATATGACTTCAAAGGGTCTTCATTTGCTCACCGAACCTCTCCAATCCTATCACTGCTTTGTTTATATCCCTGTACACATGCTTGATTCTCTTTCGGAGACATAGCAATCCATAGGTTTTAAGATACTTAAGAGTCAGGTACATTCTTAGGCGTTTAATATGCGGTGTTGAGTCCATTTCGTTGAGCAAGGAGTAGCTCTTGTCTATTCCATATTTGGCTTAAGGAACTTTATCTGTGCTCATTTCAATCTCTGGTTTTTTGCAGCACCCCAACTCACCTTTACCCTTAAACAAGCATAAGTTGGTTTTCTAAATTTGAGACCCTGTTCTGTTCTGTAATTCAGTTCCTGTGTAGCCAAGTTTACATTCCGTGTATTACTGATATCTTATGATGTTTCTTTTTCTGTGTGACTTATTTCAGTTAGAATCATCGTACCTGAATCCACTCATTGTGCTGCTACGGGCCTGATGACATAGATTTCACTGCTGAGTGATACTGCATTGTACGTAAGTACCACAAGTTCTTTATCCATTTTTCACTTTCTGTGATATTGAACTTGTACGGTAAACGAGGTTCTTGTAAACAGAGGCGTCCCAAACATTGGGGTGGCTGTATCTTTTTGATTTTAATTTCCCTAAGCTATAGGACCATAAGTGGAAGTGCCCTAGGCTCTGTTGCTTTGTTTTTTAAATGTTTCAGGAAACACCATACACTTCTCCCGAGTGTCTGTTGGCAATTTACATCCCGCCCATCAGCATAACAAGGCTCCCAGTTCTCCATGGCCTGTCCTGCCTTTCTGCATTTTACACTTTTTTCAGATGGCCCTTTTGACCGGGGGGAAGTGAGACTTCATTGTAGTGCAGATTTCCTTTGCAAGTTTGCTTGGTTGGCCAAAAAGGGCGTATGCGTTTCTTCCTGAATATATTCAGGAAAAAACGCGTACGCCCTTTTCGGCCAAGTGCATCATTGTGGACGTTCTGCCTCTTTTCCTATGCTTTCAATGCAATTCCAGTCTACCTCCTGAAATCGGTTTCCTGCAATTCTGCCCCGCTTTCAAGTCCTCTTGGCAGCCTTACTTCAGTATATTTTTGGACGATAGCTGTCATTTATAACTCTGCAGGTTTGTGAATTACAGTGCCCCTGAGCCCCTTTCTTCAACTCGCTTTCATGTGACCTGGCCTCAACACCGCAGGATGGCTTCAGGCCCTAATCTTGTTCCGGCACGGCACGCTGAGCCTTTGGTTATTTCCTCTTCCTGGTGGGAAATGAGAGTTAAATTTGCCCGTCCAGACACCTCCAGCTAGTCTCTCATTGGTTCTCGCTATTCCTGTTCATCTTCCGCAGAAATTGCAAACTGGGCCAAACAGGAGGTTAAAGGGACTGACTCTCCAAGTCGGGAGAGTGTTAGTAAAGCATCTGGAATGTTGCACCCGAGTACCAGGGTACGAAAACTGAGACATATTTGAACACGTCTCCCGATCACATGGTTGATCATACTCTAGGTTCCACATGCATGTTTTAGCTGAAGGAAGAATACCTTAAACCTGGGTAGTTGAAACCCGTGGAATGGGTACCATGCAATATGACTTCAAAGGGTCTTCATTTGCTCACCGAACCTCTCCAATCCTATCACTGCTGCGTTTATGTCCCTGTACACATGCTTGATTCTCTTTCGGAGACATAGCAATCCATAGGTTTTAAGATACTTAAGAGTCAGGTACATTCTTAGGCGTTTAATATGCGGTGTTGAGTCCATTTCGTTGAGCAAGGAGTAGCTCTTGTCTATTCCATATTTGGCTTAAGGAACTTTATCTGTGCTCATTTCAATCTCTGGTTTTATGCAGCACCCCAACTCACCTTTACCCTTAAACAAGCATAAGTTGGTTTTCTAAATTTGAGACCCTGTTCTGTTCTGTAATTCAGTTCCTGTGTAGCCAAGTTTACATTCCGTGTATTACTGATATCTTATGATGTTTCTTTTTCTGTGTGACTTATTTCAGTTAGAATCATCGTACCTGAATCCACTCATTGTGCTGCTACGGGCCTGATGACAGAGATTTCACTGCTGAGTGATACTGCATTGTACGTAAGTACCACAAGTTCTTTATCCATTTTTCACTTTCTGTGATATTGAACTTGTACGGTAAACGAGGTTCTTGTAAACAGAGGCGTCCCAAACTTTGGGGTGGCTGTGTCGTTTTGATTTTAATTTCCCTAAGCTATAGGGCCATAAGTGGAAGTGCCCTAGGCTCTGTTGCTTTGTTTTTCAGATGTTTCAGGAAACACCATACACTTCTCCCGAGTGTCTGTTGGCAATTTACATCCCGCCCATCAGCATAACAAGGCTCCCAGTTCTCCATGGCCTGTCCTGCCTTTCTGGATTTTACACTTTTTTCAGATGGCCCTTTTGACCGGGGGGAAGTGAGACTTCATTGTAGTGCAGATTTCCTTTGCAAGTTTGCTTGGTTGGCCAAAAAGGGCGTATGCGTTTTTTCCTGAATATATTCAGGAAAAAACGCATACGTCCTTTTTGGCCAAGTGCATCATTGTGAACGTTCTGCCTCTTTTCCTATGCTTTCAATGCAATTCCAGTGTACCTCCTGAAATCGGTTTCCTGCAATTCTGCCCCGCTTTCAAGTCCTCTTGGCAGCCTTACTTCAGTATATTTTTGGACGATAATTGTCATTTATAACTCTGCAGGTTTGTGAATTACAGTGCCCCTGAGCTCCTTTCTTCAACTCGCTTTCTTGTGAGCTGGCCGCAACACCGCAGGATGGCTTCAGGCCCTAATCTGGTTCCGGCACGGCACGCCGAGCCTTTGGTTAATTCCTCTTCCTGGTGGGAAATGAGAGTTAAATTTCCCCGTCCAGAGACCTCCAGCTAGTCTCTCATTGGTTCTCGCTATTCCTGTTCATCTTCCGCAGAAATTGCAAACTGGGCCAAACAGGAGGTTAAAGGGACTGACTCTCCAAGTCGGGAGAGTGTTAGTAAAGCGTCTGGAATGTTGCACCCGTGTACCAGGGTACGAAAACTGAGACATATTTGAAGAGGTCTCCCGATCACACGGTTGATCATACTCTGGGTTCCACATGCATGTTTTAGCTGAAGGAAGAATACCTTAAACGTGGGTAGTTGAAACCCGTGGAATGGGTACCATGCAATATGACTTCAAAGGGTCTTCATTTGCTCACCGAACCTCTCCAATCCTATCACTGCTGCGTTTCTGCCCCTGTACACACGCTTGATTCTCTTTTGGAGACATAGCAATCCATAGGTTTTAAGATACTTACTAGTAAGGTACATTCTTAGGCGTTTAATATGGGGTGTTGAGTCCATTTCGTTGAGCAAGGAGTAGCTCTTGTCTATTCCATATTTGGCTTAAGGAACTTTATCTGTGCTCATTTCAATCTCTGGTTTTATGCAGCACCCCAACTCACCTTTCCCCTTAAGCAAGCATAAGTTGGTTTTCTAAATTTGAGACCCTGTTGTGTTTTGGAATTCAGTTCCTGTGTAGCCAAGTTTACATTCCGTGTATTAGTGATATCTTATGATGTTTCTTTTTCTGTGTGACTTATTTCAGTTAGAATCATCATACCTGAATCCACTCATTATGCTGCTAGGGGCCTGATGACATAGATTTCATTGCTGAGTGATACTGCATTGTACGTAAGTACCACAAGTTCTTTATCCATTTTTCACTTTCTGTGATATTGAACTTGTACGGTAAACGAGGTTCTTGTAAACAGAGGCGTCCCAAACTTTGGGGTAGCTGTGTCTTTTTGATTTTAATTTCCCTAAGCTATAGGACCATAAGTGAAAGTGCCCTAGGCTCTGTTGCTTTGTTTCTTAGATGTTTCAGGAAACACCATACACTTCTCCCAAGTGTCTGTTGGCAATTTACATCCCGCCCATCAGCATAACAAGGCTCCCAGTTCTCCATGGCCTGTCCTGCCTTTCTGGATTTTACACCTTTTTCAGATGGCCCTTTTGACCGGGGGGAAGTGAGACTTCATTGTAGTGCAGATTTCCTTTGCAAGTTTGCTTGGTTGGCCAAAAAGGGCGTATGCGTTTATTCCTGAATATATTCAGGAAAAAACGCATACGCCCTTTTTGGCCAAGTGCATCATTGTGGACGTTCTGCCTCTTTTCCTATGCTTTCAATGCAATTCCAGTCTACCTCCTGAAATCGGTTTCCTGCAATTCTGCCCCGCTTTCAAGTCCTCTTGGCAGCCTTACTTCAGTATATTTTTGGACGATAGCTGTCATTTATAACTCTGCAGGTTTGTGAATTACAGTGCCCCTGAGCTCCTTTCTTCAACTTGCTTTCTTGTGAGCTTGCCGCAACACCGCAGGATGGCTTCAGGCCCTATTCTGGTTCCGGCACGGCACGCTGAGCCTTTGGTTATTTCCTCTTCCTGGTGGGAAATGAGAGTTAAATTTGCCCGTCCAGACACCTCCAGCTAGTCTCTCATTGGTTCTCGCTATTCCTGTTCATCTTCCGCAGAAATTGCAAACTGGGCCAAACAGGAGGTTAAAGGCGCTGACTCTCCAAGTGGGGAGAGTGTTAGTAAAGCGTCTGGAATGTTGCACCCGAGTACCAGGGGAGGAAAACTGAGACATATTTGAACACGTCTCCCGTTCACACGATTGATCATACTCTGGGTTCCACATGCATGTTTTAGCTGAAGGAAGAATACCTTAAACCTGGAGAGTTGAGACCCGTGGAATGGGTACCATGCAATATGACTTCAAAGGGTCTTCATTTGCTCACCGAACCTCTCCAATCCTATCACTGCTGCGTTTATGTCCCTGTACACATGATTGATTCTCTTTCGGAGACATAGCAATACATAGGTTTTAAGATACTTAAGAGTCAGGTACATTCTTAGGCGTTTAATATGGGGTGTTGAGTCCATTTCATTGAGCAAGGAGTAGCTCTTGTCTATTCCATATTTGGCTTAAGGAACTTTATCTGTGCTCATTTCAATCTCTGGTTTTATGCAGCACCCCAACTCACCTTTCCCCTTAAACAAGCATAAGTTGGTTTTCTAAATTTGAGACCCTGTTGTGTTTTGGAATTCAGTTCCTGTGTAGCCAAGTTTACATTCCGTGTATTAGTGATATCTTATGATGTTTCTTTTTCTGTGTGACTTATTTCAGTTAGAATCATCATACCTGAATCCACT
Organism: Globicephala melas; assembly: GCF_963455315.2. Taxonomy (NCBI): domain Eukaryota; kingdom Metazoa; phylum Chordata; class Mammalia; order Artiodactyla; family Delphinidae; genus Globicephala; species Globicephala melas. The sequence goes on along the minus strand of NW_027207366.1, from coordinate 403,762 downwards.
CATTATGCTGCTAGGGGCCTGATGACATAGATTTCATTGCTGAGTGATACTGCATTGTACGTAAGTACCACAAGTTCTTTATCCATTTTTCACTTTCTGTGATATTGAACTTGTACGGTAAACGAGGTTCTTGTAAACAGAGGCGTCCCAAACTTTGGGGTAGCTGTGTCTTTTTGATTTTAATTTCCCTAAGCTATAGGACCATAAGTGAAAGTGCCCTAGGCTCTGTTGCTTTGTTTCTTAGATGTTTCAGGAAACACCATACACTTCTCCCAAGTGTCTGTTGGCAATTTACATCCCGCCCATCAGCATAACAAGGCTCCCAGTTCTCCATGGCCTGTCCTGCCTTTCTGGATTTTACACCTTTTTCAGATGGCCCTTTTGACCGGGGGGAAGTGAGACTTCATTGTAGTGCAGATTTCCTTTGCAAGTTTGCTTGGTTGGCCAAAAAGGGCGTATGCGTTTTTTCCTGAATATATTCAGGAAAAAACGCATACGCCCTTTTTGGCCAAGTGCATCATTGTGGACGTTCTGCCTCTTTTCCTATGCTTTCAATGCAATTCCAGTCTACCTCCTGAAATCGGTTTCCTGCAATTCTGCCCCACTTTCGAGTCCTCTTGGCAGCCTTACTTCAGTATATTTTTGGACGATAGCTGTCATTTATAACTCTGCAGGTTTGTGAATTACAGTGCCCCTGAGCTCCTTTCTTCAACTTGCTTTCTTGTGAGCTGGCCGCAACACCGCAGGATGGCTTCAGGCCCTATTCTGGTTCCGGCACGGCACGCTGAGCCTTTGGTTATTTCCTCTTCCTGTTGGGAAATGAGAGTTAAATTTGCCCGTCCAGACACCTCCAGCTAGTCTCTCATTGGTTCTCGCTATTCCTGTTCATCTTCCGCAGAAATTGCAAACTGGGCCAAACAGGAGGTTAAAGGCGCTGACTCTCCAAGTCGGGAGAGTGTTAGTAAAGCATCTGGAATGTTGCACCCGAGTACCAGGGTACGAAAACTGAGACATATTTGAACACGTCTCCCGATCACATGGTTGATCATACTCTAGGTTCCACATGCATGTTTTAGCTGAAGGAAGAATACCTTAAACCTGGGTAGTTGAAACCCGTGGAATGGGTACCATGCAATATGACTTCAAAGGGTCTTCATTTGCTCACCGAACCTCTCCAATCCTATCACTGCTGCGTTTATGTCCCTGTACACATGCTTGATTCTCTTTCGGAGACATAGCAATCCATAGGTTTTAAGATACTTAAGAGTCAGGTACATTCTTAGGCGTTTAATATGCGGTGTTGAGTCCATTTCGTTGAGCAAGGAGTAGCTCTTGTCTATTCCATATTTGGCTTAAGGAACTTTATCTGTGCTCATTTCAATCTCTGGTTTTATGCAGCACCCCAACTCACCTTTACCCTTAAACAAGCATAAGTTGGTTTTCTAAATTTGAGACCCTGTTCTGTTCTGTAATTCAGTTCCTGTGTAGCCAAGTTTACATTCCGTGTATTACTGATATCTTATGATGTTTCTTTTTCTGTGTGACTTATTTCAGTTAGAATCATCGTACCTGAATCCACTCATTGTGCTGCTACGGGCCTGATGTCATAGATTTCACTGCTGAGTGATACTGCATTGTACGTAAGTACCACAAGTTCTTTATCCATTTTTCACTTTCTGTGATATTGAACTTGTACGATAAACGAGGTTCTTGTAAACAGAGGCGTCCCAAACTTTGGGGTGGCTGTGTCGTTTTGATTTTAATTTCCCTAAGCTATAGGGCCATAAGTGGAAGTGCCCTAGGCTCTGTTGCTTTGTTTTTCAGATGTTTCAGGAAACACCATACACTTCTCCTGAGTGTCTGTTGGCAATTTACATCCCGCCCATCAGCATACCAAGGCTCCCAGTTCTCCATGGCCTGTCCTGCCTTTCTGGATTTTACACTTTTTTCCGATGGCCCTTTTGACCGGGGGGAAGTGAGACTTCATTGTAGTGCAGATTTCCTTTGCAAGCTTGCTTGGTTGGCCAAAAAGGGCGTATGCGTTTTTTCCTGAATATATTCAGGAAAAAACGCATACGCCCTTTTTGGCCAAGTGCATCATTGTGGACGTTCTGCCTCTTTTCCTATGCTTTCAATGCAATTCCAGTCTACCTCCTGAAATCGGTTTCCTGCAATTCTGCCCTGCTTTCAAGTCCTCTTGGCAGCCTTACTTCAGTATATTTTTGGACGATAGCTGTCATTTATAACTCTGCAGGTTGTGAATTACAGTGCCCCTGAGCTCCTTTCTTCAACTCGCTTTCTTGTGAGCTGGCCGCAACACCGCAGGATGGCTTCAGGCCCTAATCTGGTTCCGGCACGGCACGCTGAGCCTTTGGTTATTTCCTCTTCCTGGTGGGAAATGAGAGTTAAATTTGCCCGTCCAGACACCTCCAGCTAGTCTCTCATTGGTTCTCCCTATTCCTGTTCATCTTCCGCAGAAATTGCAAATTGGGCCAAACAGGAGGTTAAAGGCGCTGACTCTCCAAGTGGGGAGAGTGTTAGTAAAGCATCTGGAATGTTGCACCCGAGTACCATGGGAGGAAAACTGAGACATATTTGAACACTTCTCCCGTTCACATGGTTGATCATACTCTGGGTTCCACATGCAAGTTTCAGCTGAAGGAAGAATACCTTAAACCTGGAGAGTTGAGACCCGTGGAATGGGTACCATGCAATATGACTTCAAAGGGTCTTCATTTGCTCACCGAACCTCTCCAATCCTATCACTGCTGCGTTTATGCCCCTGGACACACGCTTGATTCTCTTATGGAGACATAGCAATCCATAGGTTTTAAGATACTTACTAGTCAGGTACATTCTTAAGCGTTTAATATGGGGTGTTGAGTCCATTTCATTGAGCAAGGAGTAGCTCTTGTCTATTCCATATTTGGCTTAAGGAACTTTATCTGTGCTCATTTCAATCTCTGGTTTTATGCAGCACCCCAACTCACCTTTCCCCTTAAGCAAGCATAAGTTGGTTTTCTAAATGTGAGACCCTGTTCTGTATTGGAATTCAGTTCCTGTGTAGCCAAGTTTACATTCCGTGTATTACTCATATCTTATGATGTTTCTTTTTCTGTGTGACTTATTTCAGTTAGAATCATCGTACCTGAATCCACTCATTGTGCTGCTACGGGCCTGATGACATAGATTTCATTGCTGAGTGATACTGCATTGTACGTAAGTACCACAAGTTCTTTATCCATTTTTCACTTTCTGTGATAGAGAACTTGTACGGTAAACGAGGTTCTTGTAAACAGAGGCGTCCCAAATTTTGGGGTGGCTGTGTCTTTTTGATTTTAATTTCCCTAAGCTATAGGACCATAAGTGAAAGTGCCCTAGGCTCTGTTGCTTTGTTTCTTAGATGTTTCAGGAAACACCATACACTTCTCCCGAGTGGCTGTTGGCAATTTACATCCCGCCCATCAGCATAACAAGGCTCCCAGTTCTCCATGGCCTGTCCTGCCTTTCTGGATTTTACACTTTTTTCAGATGGCCCTTTTGACCGGGGGGAAGTGAGACTTCATTGTAGTGCAGATTTCCTTTGCAAGTTTGCTTGGTTGGCCAAAAAGGGCGTATGCGTTTTTTCCTGAATGTATTCAGGAAAAAACGCATACGCCCTTTTTGGCCAAGTGCATCATTGTGGACGTTCTGCCTCTTTTCCTATGCTTTCAATGCAATTCCAGTCTACCTCCTGAAATCGGTTTCCTGCAATTCTGCCCCGCTTTCAAGTCCTCTTGGCAGCCTTACTTCAGTATATTTTTGGACGATAGCTGTCATTTATAACTCTGCAGGTTTGTGAATTACAGTGCCCCTGAGCTCCTTTCTTCAACTCGCTTTCTTGTGAGCTGGCCGCAACACCGCAGGATGGCTTCAGGCCCTAATCTTGTTCCGGCATGGCACGCTGAACCTTTGGTTATTTCCTCTTTCTGGTGGGAAATGAGAGTTAAATTTGCCCGTCCAGACACCTCCAGCTAGTCTCTCATTGGTTCTCCCTATTCCTGTTCATCTTCCGCAGAAATTGCAAACTGGGCCAAACAGGAGGTTAAAGGCGCTGACTCTCCAAGTGGGGAGAGTGTTAGTAAAGCGTCTGGAATGTTGCACCCGAGTACCAGGGGAGGAAAACTGAGACATATTTGAACACGTCTCCCGTTCACACTGTTGATCATACTCTGGGTTCCACATGCATATTTTAGCTGAAGGAAGAATACCTTAAACCTGGAGAGTTGAGACCCGTGTAATGGGTACCATGCAATATGACTTCAAAGGGTCTTCATTTGCTCACCGAACCTCTCCAATCCTATCACTGCTGCGTTTATGCCCCTGTACACACGCTTGATTCTCTTATGGAGACATAGCAATCCATAGGTTTTAAGATACTTACTAGTCAGGTACATTCTTAAGCGTTTAATATGGGGTGTTGAGTCCATTTCGTTGAGCAAGGAGTAGCTCTTGTCTATTCCATATTTGGCTTAAGGAACTTTATCTGTGCTCATTTCAATCTCTGGTTTTATGCAGCACCCCAACTCACCTTTCCCCTTAAGCAAGCATAAGTTGGTTTTCTAAATTTGAGACCCTGTTCTGTTTTGGAATTCAGTTCCTGTGTAGCCAAGTTTACATTCCGTGTATTAGTGATATCTTATGATGTTTCTTTTTCTGTGTGACTTATTTCAGTTAGAATCATCGTACCTGAATCCACTCATTATGCTGCTACGGGCCTGATGACATAGATTTCATTGCTGAGTGATACTGCATTGTACGTAAGTACCACAAGTTCTTTATCCATTTTTCACTTTCTGTGATAGAGAACTTGTATGGTAAACGAGGTTCTTGTAAACAGAGGCGTCCCAAATTTTGGGGTGGCTGTGTCTTTTTTATTTTAATTTCCCTAAGCTATAGGACCATAAGTGAAAGTGCCCTAGGCTCTGTTGCTTTGTTTCTTAGATGTTTCAGGAAACACCATACACTTCTCCTGAGTGGCTGTTGGCAATTTACATCCCGCCCATCAGCATAACAAGGCTCCTAGTTCTCCATGGCCTGTCCTGCCTTTCTGGATTTTACACTTTTTTCAGATGGCCCTTTTGACCGGGGGGAAGTGAGACTTCATTGTAGTGCAGATTTCCTTTGCAAGTTTGCTTGGTTGGCCAAAAAGGGCGTATGCCTTTTTCCTGAATATATTCAGGAAAAAACGCATACGCCCTTTTTGGCCAAGTGCATCATTGTGGACGTTCTGCCTCTTTTCCTATGCTTTCAATGCAATTCCAGTCTACCTCCTGAAATCGGTTTCCTGCAATTCTGCCCCGCTTTCAAGTCCTCTTGGCAGCCTTACTTCAGTATATTTTTGGACGATAGCTGTCATTTATAACTCTGCAGGTTTGTGAATTACAGTGCCCCTGAGCTCCTTTCTTCAACTCGCTTTCTTGTGAGCTGGCCGCAACACCGCATGATGGCTTCAGGCCCTAATCTTGTTCCGGCATGGCACGCTGAACCTTTGGTTATTTCCTCTTTCTGGTGGGAAATGAGAGTTAAATTTGCCCGTCCAGACACCTCCAGCTAGTCTCTCATTGGTTCTCCCTATTCCTGTTCATCTTCCGCAGAAATTGCAAACTGGGCCAAACAGGAGGTTAAAGGCGCTGACTCTCCAAGTGGGGAGAGTGTTAGTAAAGCGTCTGGAATGTTGCACCCGAGTACCAGGGGAGGAAAACTGAGACATATTTGAACACGTCTCCCGTTCACACTGTTGATCATACTCTGGGTTCCACATGCATATTTTAGCTGAAGGAAGAATACCTTAAACCTGGGTAGTTGAAACCCGTGGAATGGGTACCATGCAATATGACTTCAAAGGGTCTTCATTTGCTCACCGAACCTCTCCAATCCTATCACTGCTGCGTTTATGCCCCTGTACACATGCTTGATTCTCTTTCGGAGACATAGCAATCCATAGGTTTTAAGGTACTTACTAGTCAGGTACATTCTTAGGCGTTTAATATGCGGTGTTGAGTCCATTTCGTTGAGCAAGGAGTAGCTCTTGTCTATTCCATATTTGGCTTAAGGAACTTTATCTGTGCTCATTTCAATCTCTGTTATGCAGCACCCCAACTCACCTTTACCCTTAAGCAAGCATAAGTTGGTTTTCTAAATTTGAGACCCTGTTCTGTTCTGTAATTCAGTTCCTGTGTAGCCAAGTTTACATTCCGTGTATTACTGATATCTTATGATGTTTCTTTTTCTGTGTGACTTATTTCAGTTAGAATCATCATACCTGAATCCACTCATTGTGCTGCTACGGGCCAGATGACATAGATTTCATTGCTGAGTGACATTGCTTTGTAAGTAAATACCACAACTTCTTTATCCATTTTTCACTTTCTGCGATGTTGAACTTGTAATGTAAACGAGGTTCTTGTAAACAGAGGCGTCCCAACTTTGGGGTGGCTGTGTCTTTTTTATTTTAATTTTCCTAAGCTATAGGACCATACGTGGAAGTGCCCTAGGCTCTGTTGCTTTGTTTTTTAGATGTTTCAGGAAACACCATACACTTCTCCCCAGTGTCTGTTGGCAATTTACATCCCGCCCATCAGCATAACAAGGCTCCCAGTTCTCCATGGCCTGTCCTGCCTTTCTGGATTTTACACTTTTTTCCGATGGCCCTTTTGACCGGGGGGAAGTGAGACTTCATTGTAGTGCAGATTTCCTTTGCAAGTTTGCTTGGTTGGCCAAAAAGGGCGTATGCCTTTTTCCTGAATATATTCAGGAAAAAACGCATACGCCCTTTTTGGCCAAGTGCATCATTGTGGACGTTCTGCCTCTTTTCCTATGCTTTCAATGCAATTCCAGTCTACCTCCTGAAATCGGTTTCCTGCAATTCTGCCCCGCTTTCAAGTCCTCTTGGCAGCCTTACTTCAGTATATTTTTGGACGATAGCTGTCATTTATAACTCTGCAGGTTTGTGAATTACAGTGCCCCTGAGCTCCTTTCTTCAACTCGCTTTCTTGTGACCTGGCCGCAACACCGCAGGATGGCTTCAGGCCCTAATCTGGTTCCGGCACGGCACGCTGAGCCTTTGGTTAATTCCTCTTCCTGGTGGGAAATGAGAGTTAAATTTGCCCGTCCAGACACCTCCAGCTAGTCTCTCATTGGTTCTCGCTATTCCTGTTCATCTTCCACAGAAATTGCAAACTGGGCCAAACAGGAGGTTAAAGGGACTGACTCTCCAAGTCGGGAGAGTGTTAGTAAAGCGTCTGGAATGTTGCACCCGAGTACCAGGATACGAAAACTGAGACATATTTGAACACGTCTCCCGATCACATGGTTGATCATACTCTAGGTTCCACATGCATGTTTTAGCTGAAGGAAGAATACCTTTAACCTGGGTATTTGAAACCCGTGGAATGGGTACCATGCAATATGACTTCAAAGGGTCTTCATTTGCTCACCGAACCTCTCCAATCCTATCACTGCTGCGTTTATGCCCCTGTACACACGCTTGATTCTCTTTTGGAGACATAGCAATCCATAGGTTTTAAGATACTTACTAGTCAGGTACATTCTTAGGCGTTTAATATGGGGTGTTGAGTCCATTTCGTTGAGCAAGGAGTAGCTCTTGTCTATTCCATATTTGGCTTAAGGAACTTTATCTGTGCTCATTTCAATCTCTGGTTTTATGCAGCACCCCAACTCACCTTTCCCCTTAAGCAAGCATAAGTTGGTTTTCTAAATTTGAGACCCTGTTCTGTTTTGGAATTCAGTTCCTGTGTAGCCAAGTTTACATTCCGTGTATTAGTGATATCTTATGATGTTTCTTTTTCTGTGTGACTTATTTCAGTTAGAATCATCGTACCTGAATCCACTCATTATGCTGCTACGGGTCAGATGACATAGATTTCATTGCTGAGTGATACTGCATTGTACGTAAGTACCACAAGTTCTTTATCCATTTTTCACTTTCTGCGATGTTGAACTTGTACTGTAAATGAGGTTCTTGTAAACAGAGGCGTCCCAAACTTTGGGGTGGCTGTGTCTTTTTGATTTTAATTTCCCTAAGCTATAGGACGATAAGTGGAAGTGCCCTAGGCTCTGTTGCTTTGTTTTTTAGATGTTTCAGGAAACACCATACACTTCTCCCGAGTGTCTGTTGGCAAGTTACATCCCGCCCATCAGCATAACAAGGCTCCCAGTTCTCCATGGCCTGTCCTGCCTTTCTGGATTTTACACTTTTTTCCGATGGCCCTTTTGACCGGGGGGAAGTGAGACTTCATTGTAGTGCAGATTTCCTTTGCAAGTTTGCTTGGTTGGCCAAAAAGGGCGTATGCCTTTTTCCTGAATATATTCAGGAAAAAACGCATACGCCCTTTTTGGCCAAGTGCATCATTGTGGACGTTCTGCCTCTTTTCCTATGCTTTCAATGCAATTCCAGTCTACCTCCTGAAATCGGTTTCCTGCAATTCTGCCCCGCTTTCAAGTCCTCTTGGCAGCCTTACTTCAGTATATTTTTGGACGATAGCTGTCATTTATAACTCTGCAGGTTTGTGAATTACAGTGCCCCTGAGCTCCTTTCTTCAATTCGCTTTCTTTTGAGCTGGCCGCAACACCACAGGATGGCTTCAGGCCCTAATCTGGTTCCGGCACAGCACGCTGAGCCTTTGGTTATTTCCTCTTCCTGGTGGGAAATGAGAGTTAAATTTGCCCGTCCAGACACCTCCAGCTAGTCTCTCATTGGTTCTGGCTATTCCTGTTCATCTTCCGCAGAAATTGCAAATTGGGCCAAACAGGAGGTTAAAGGCGCTGATTCTCCAAGTGGGGAGAGTGTTAGTAAAGCATCTTGAATGTTGCACCCGAGTACCAGGGGAGGAAAACTGAGACATATTTGAACACGTCTCCCGTTCACACGGTTGATCATACTCTGGGTTCCACATGCATGTTTTAGCTGAAGGAAGAATACCTTAAACCTGGAGAGTTGAGACCCGTGTAATGGGTACCATGCAATATGACTTCAAAGGGTCTGCATTTGCTCACCGAACCTCTCCAATCCTATCACTGCTGCGTTTATGTCCCTGTACACATGCTTGATTCTCTTTCGGAGACATAGCAATCCATAGGTTTTAAGATACTTACTAGTCAGGTACATTCTTAGGCGTTTAATATGGGGTGTTGAGTCCATTTCGTTGAGCAAGGAGTAGCTCTTGTCTATTCCATATTTGGCTTAAGGAACTTTATCTGTGCTCATTTCAATCTCTGGTTTTATGCAGCACCCCAACTCACCTTTCCCCTTAAGCAAGCATAAGTTGGTTTCCTAAATTTGAGACCCTGTTCTGTTTTGGAATTCAGTTCCTGTGTAGCCAAGTTTACATTCCGTGTATTAGTGATATCTTATGATGTTTCTTTTTCTGTGTGACTTATTTCAGTTAGAATCATCGTACCTGAATCCACTCATTATGCTGCTACGGGCCAGATGACATAGATTTCATTGCTGAGTGATACTGCATTGTACGTAAGTACCACAAGTTCTTTATCCATTTTTCACTTTCTGCGATGTTGAACTTGTACTGTAAACGAGGTTCTTGTAAACAGAGGCGTCCCAAACTTTGGGGTGGCTGTGTCTTTTTGATTTTAATTTCCCTAAGCTATAGGACCATAAGTGGAAGTGCCCTAGGCTCTGTTGCTTTGTTTTTTAGATGTTTCAGGAAACACCATACACTTCTCCCGAGTGTCTGTTGGCAATTTACATCCCGCCCATCAGCATAACAAGGCTCCCAGTTCTCCATGGCCTGTCCTGCCTTTCTGGATTTTACACTTTTTTCAGATGGCCCTTTTGACCGGGGGGAAGTGAGACTTCATTGTAGTGCCGATTTCCATTGCAAGCTTGCCTGGTTGGCCAAAAAGGGCGTATGCCTTTTTTCCTGAATATATTCAGGAAAAAACGCATACGCCCTTTTTGGTCAAGTGCATCATTGTGGACGTTCTGCCTCTTTTCCTATGCTTTCAATGCAATTCCAGTCTACCTCCTGAAATCGGTTTCCTGCAATTCTGTCCCGCTTTCAAGTCCTCTTGGCAGCCTTACTTCAGTATATTTTTGGACGATAGCTGTCATTTATAACTCTGCAGGTTTGTGAATTACAGTGCCCCTGAGCTCCTTTCTTCAACTCGCTTTCTTGTGAGCTGGCCGCAACACCGCAGGATGGCTTCAGGCCCTAATCTGGTTCCGGCACGGCACGCTGAGCCTTTGGTTATTTCCTCTTCCTGGTGGGAAATGAGAGTTAAATTTGCCCGTCCAGACACCTCCAGCTAGTCTCTCATTGGTTCTCCCTATTCCTGTTCATCTTCCGCAGGAATTGCAAACTGGGCCAAACAGGAGGTTAAAGGGACTGACTCTCCAAGTGGGGAGAGTGTTAGTAAAGCGTCTGGAATGTTGCACCCGAGTACCAGGGTACGAAAACTGAGACATATTTGAACACGTCTCCCGATCACATGGTTGATCATACTCTAGGTTCCACATGCATGTTTTAGCTGAAGGAAGAATACCTTAAACCTGGGTAGTTGAAACCCGTGGAATGGGTACCATGCAATATGACTTCAAAGGGTCTTCATTTGCTCACCGAACCTCTCCAATCCTATCACTGCTGCGTTTATGCCCCTGTACACATGCTTGATTCTCTTTCGGAGACATAGCAATCCATACGTTTTAAGGTACTTACTAGTCAGGTACATTCTTAGGCGTTTAATATGCGGTGTTGAGTCCATTTCGTTGAGCAAGGAGTAGCTCTTGTCTATTCCATATTTGGCTTAAGGAACTTTATCTGTGCTCATTTCAATCTCTGGTGTTATGCAGCACCCCAACTCACCTTTACCCTTAAGCAAGCATAAGTTGGTTTTCTAAATTTGAGACCCTGTTCTGTTCTGTAATTCAGTTCCTGTGTAGCCCAGTTTACATTCCGTGTATTAGTGATATCTTATGATGTTTCTTTTTCTGTGTGACTTATTTCAGTTAGAATCATCATACCTGAATCCACTCATTGTGCTACTACGGGCCAGATGACATAGATTTCATTGCTGAGTGACATTGCTTTGTAAGTAAATACCACAACTTCTTTATCCATTTTTCACTTTCTGCGATGTTGAACTTGTAATGTAAACGAGGTTCTTGTAAACAGAGGCGTCCCAACTTTGGGGTGGCTGTGTCTTTTTTATTTTAATTTTCCTAAGCTATAGGACCATACGTGGAAGTGCCCTAGGCTCTGTTGCTTTGTTTTTTAGATGTTTCAGGAAACACCATACACTTCTCCCCAGTGTCTGTTGGCAATTTACATCCCGCCCATCAGCATAACAAGGCTCCCAGTTCTCCATGGCCTGTCCTGCCTTTCTGGATTTTACACTTTTTTCCGATGGCCCTTTTGACCGGGGGGAAGTGAGACTTCATTGTAGTGCAGATTTCCTTTGCAAGTTTGCTTGGTTGGCCAAAAAGGGCGTATGCCTTTTTCCTGAATATATTCAGGAAAAAACGCATACGCCCTTTTTGGCCAAGTGCATCATTGTGGACGTTCTGCCTCTTTTCCTATGCTTTCAATGCAATTCCAGTCTACCTCCTGAAATCGGTTTCCTGCAATTCTGCCCCGCTTTCAAGTCCTCTTGGCAGCCTTACTTCAGTATATTTTTGGACGATAGCTGTCATTTATAACTCTGCAGGTTTGTGAATTACAGTGCCCCTGAGCTCCTTTCTTCAACTCGCTTTCTTGTGACCTGGCCGCAACACCGCAGGATGGCTTCAGGCCCTAATCTGGTTCCGGCACGGCACGCTGAGCCTTTGGTTAATTCCTCTTCCTGGTGGGAAATGAGAGTTAAATTTGCCCGTCCAGACACCTCCAGCTAGTCTCTCATTGGTTCTCGCTATTCCTGTTCATCTTCCGCAGAAATTGCAAACTGGGCCAAACAGGAGGTTAAAGGGACTGACTCTCCAAGTCGGGAGAGTGTTAGTAAAGCGTCTGGAATGTTGCACCCGAGTACCAGGATACGAAAACTGAGACATATTTGAACACGTCTCCCGATCACATGGTTGATCATACTCTAGGTTCCACATGCATGTTTTAGCTGAAGGAAGAATACCTTTAACCTGGGTAGTTGAAACCCGTGGAATGGGTACCATGCAATATGACTTCAAAGGGTCTTCATTTGCTCACCGAACCTCTCCAATCCTATCACTGCTGCGTTTATGCCCCTGTACACACGCTTGATTCTCTTTTGGAGACATAGCAATCCATAGGTTTTAAGATACTTACTAGTCAGGTACATTCTTAGGCGTTTAATATGGGGTGTTGAGTCCATTTCGTTGAGCAAGGAGTAGCTCTTGTCTATTCCATATTTGGCTTAAGGAACTTTATCTGTGCTCATTTCAATCTCTGGTTTTATGCAGCACCCCAACTCACCTTTACCCTTAAGCAAGCATAAGTTGGTTTTCTAAATTTGAGACCCTGTTCTGTTTTGGAATTCAGTTCCGGTGTAGCCAAGTTTACATTCCGTGTATTAGTGATATCTTATGATGTTTCTTTTTCTGTGTGACTTATTTCAGTTAGAATCATCGTACCTGAATCCACTCATTATGCTACTACGGACCAGATGACATAGATTTCATTGCTCAGTGATACTGCATTGTACGTAAGTACAACAAGTTCTTTATCCATTTTTCACTTTCTGCGATGTTGAACTTGTACTGTAAATGAGGTTCTTGTAAACAGAGGCTTCCCAAACTTTGGGGTGGCTGTGTCTTTTTGATTTTAATTTCCCTAAGCTATAGGACGATAAGTGGAAGTGCCCTAGGCTCTGTTGCTTTGTTTTTTAGATGTTTCAGGAAACACCATACACTTCTCCCGAGTGTCTGTTGGCAATTTACATCCCGCCCATCAGCATAACAAGGCTCCCAGTTCTCCATGGCCTGTCCTGCCTTTCTGGATTTTACACTTTTTTCAGATGGCCCTTTTGACCGGGGGGAAGTGAGACTTCATTGTAGTGCAGATTTCCTTTGCAAGTTTGCTTGGTTGGCCAAAAATGGCGTATGCGTTTTTTCCTGAATATATTCAGGAAAAAACGCATACGCCCTTTTTGGCCAAGTGCATCATTGTGGACGTTCTGCCTCTTTTCCTATGCTTTCAATGCAATTCCAGTCTACCTCCTGAAATCGGTTTCCTGCAATTCTGCCCCGCTTTCAAGTCCTCTTGGCAGCCTTACTTCAGTATATTTTTGGACGATAGCTGTCATTTATAACTCTGCAGATTTGTGAATTACAGTGCCCCTGAGCTCCTTTCTTCAACTCGCTTTCTTGTGACCTGGCCGCAACACCGCAGGATGGCTTCAGGCCCTAATCTGGTTCCGGCACGGCACGCTGAGCCTTTGGTTATTTCCTCTTCCTGGTGGGAAATGAGAGTTAAATTTGCCCGTCCAGACACCTCCATCTAGTCTCTCATTGGTTCTCCCTATTCCTGTTCATCTTCCGCAGAAATTGCAAACTGGGCCAAACAGGAGGTTAAAGGGACTGACTCTCCAAGTCGGGAGAGTGTTAGTAAAGCGTCTGGAATGTTGCACCCGAGTACCAGGGGAGGAAAACTGAGACATATTTGAACACGTCTCCCGATCACATGGTTGATCATACTCTAGGTTCCACATGCATGTTTTAGCTGAAGGAAGAATACCTTAAACCTGGGTAGTTGAAACCCGTGGAATGGGTACCATGCAATATGACTTCAAAGGGTCTTCATTTGCTCACCGAACCTCTCCAATCCTATCACTGCTGCGTTTATGCCCCTGTACACATGCTTGCTTCTCTTTTGGAGACATAGCAATCCATAGGTTTTAAGATACTTACTAGTCAGGTACATTCTTAGGCGTTTAATATGCGGTGTTGAGTCCATTTCGTTGAGCAAGGAATAGCTCTTGTCTATTCCATATTTGGCTTAAGGAACTTTATCTGTGCTCATTTCAATCTCTGGTTTTATGCAGCACCCCAACTCACCTTTACCCTTAAGCAAGCATAAGTTGGTTTTCTAAATTTGAGACCCTGTTCTGTTCTGTAATTCAGTTCCTGTGTAGCCAAGTTTACATTCCGTGTATTACTGATATCTTATGATGTTTCTTTTTCTGTTTGACTTATTTCAGTTAGAATCATCATACCTGAATCCACTCATTGTGCTGCTACGGGCCAGATGACATAGATTTCATTGCTGAGTGACATTGCTTTGTAAGTAAATACCACAACTTCTTTATCCATTTTTCACTTTCTGCGATGTTGAACTTGTAATGTAAACGAGCTTCTTGTAAACAGAGGCGTCCCAAACTTTGGGGTGGCTGTGTCTTTTTTATTTTAATTTTCCTAAGCTATAGGACCATAAGTGGAAGTGCCCTAGGCTCTGTTGCTTTGTTTTTTAGATGTTTCAGGAAACACCATACACTTCTCCCCAGTGTCTGTTGGCAATTTACATCCCACCCATCAGCATAACAAGGCTCCCAGTTCTCCATGGCCTGTCCTGCCTTTCTGGATTTTACACTTTTTTCAGATGGCCCTTTTGACCGGGGGGAAGTGAGACTTCATTGTAGTGCAGATTTCCTTTGCAAGCTTGCTTGGTTGGCCAAAAAGTGCGTATGCGTTTTTTCCTGAATACATTCAGGAAAAAACGCATATGCCCTTTTTGGCCAAGTACATCATTGTGGACGTTCTGCCTCTTTTCTTATGCTTTCAATGCAATTCCAGTCTACCTCCTGAAATTGGTTTCCTGCAATTCTGCCCCGCTTTCAAGTCCTCTTGGCAGCCTTACTTCAGTATATTTTTGGACGATAGCTGTCATTTATAACTCTGCAGGTTTGTGAATTACAGTGCCCCTGAGCTCCTTTCTTCAACTCTCTTTCTTGTGAGCTGGCCGCAACACCGCAGGATGGCTTCAGGCCCTAATCTGGTTCCGGCACGGCACGCTGAGCCTTTGGTTATTTCCTCTTCCTGGTGGGAAATGAGAGTTAAATTTGCCCGTCCAGACACCTCCAGCTAGTCTCTCATTGGTTCTCGCTATTCCTGTTCATCTTCCACAGAAATTGCAAACTGGGCCAAACAGGAGGTTAAAGGGACTGAGTCTCCAAGTCGGGAGAGTGTTAGTAAAGCGTCTGGAATGTTGCACCCGAGTACCAGGGGAGGAAAACTGAGACATATTTGAACACGTCTCCCGTTCACACGGTTGATCATACTCTGGGTTCCACATGCATGTTTTAGCTGAAGGAAGAATACCTTAAACCTGGGTATTTGAGACCCGTGGAATGGGTACCATGCAATATGACTTCAAAGGGTCTTCATTTGCTCACCGAACCTCTCCAATCCTATCACTGCTGCGTTTATGCCCCTGTACACATGCTTGCTTCTCTTTTGGAGACATAGCAATCCATAGGTTTTAAGATACTTACTAGTCAGGTACATTCTTAGGCGTTTAATATGCGGTGTTGAGTCCATTTCGTTGAGCAAGGAGTAGCTCTTGTCTATTCCATATTTGGCTTAAGGAACTTTATCTGTGCTCATTTCAATCTCTGGTTTT
This sequence comes from Globicephala melas, assembly GCF_963455315.2. NCBI lineage: Eukaryota > Metazoa > Chordata > Mammalia > Artiodactyla > Delphinidae > Globicephala > Globicephala melas. Next base: position 388,160 of record NW_027207366.1, on the reverse strand, counting down.
ATGCAGCACCCCAACTCACCTTTACCCTTAAGCAAGCATAAGTTGGTTTTCTAAATTTGAGACCCTGTTCTGTTCTGTAATTCAGTTCCTGTGTAGCCAAGTTTACATTCCGTGTATTACTGATATCTTATGATGTTTCTTTTTCTGTTTGACTTATTTCAGTTAGAATCATCATACCTGAATCCACTCATTGTGCTGCTACGGGCCAGATGACATAGATTTCATTGCTGAGTGACATTGCTTTGTAAGTAAATACCACAACTTCTTTATCCATTTTTCACTTTCTGCGATGTTGAACTTGTAATGTAAACGAGCTTCTTGTAAACAGAGGCGTCCCAAACTTTGGGGTGGCTGTGTCTTTTTTATTTTAATTTTCCTAAGCTATAGGACCATAAGTGGAAGTGCCCTAGGCTCTGTTGCTTTGTTTTTTAGATGTTTCAGGAAACACCATACACTTCTCCCCAGTGTCTGTTGGCAATTTACATCCCACCCATCAGCATAACAAGGCTCCCAGTTCTCCATGGCCTGTCCTGCCTTTCTGGATTTTACACTTTTTTCAGATGGCCCTTTTGACCGGGGGGAAGTGAGACTTCATTGTAGTGCAGATTTCCTTTGCAAGCTTGCTTGGTTGGCCAAAAAGTGCGTATGCGTTTTTTCCTGAATACATTCAGGAAAAAACGCATATGCCCTTTTTGGCCAAGTACATCATTGTGGACGTTCTGCCTCTTTTCTTATGCTTTCAATGCAATTCCAGTCTACCTCCTGAAATCGGTTTCCTGCAATTCTGCCCCGCTTTCAAGTCCTCTTGGCAGCCTTACTTCAGTATATTTTTGGACGATAGCTGTCATTTATAACTCTGCAGGTTTGTGAATTACAGTGCCCCTGAGCTCCTTTCTTCAACTCGCTTTCTTGTGACCTGGCCGCAACACCGCAGGATGGCTTCAGGCCCTAATCTGGTTCCGGCACGGCACGCTGAGCCTTTGGTTAATTCCTCTTCCTGGTGGGAAATGAGAGTTAAATTTGCCCGTCCAGACACCTCCAGCTAGTCTCTCATTGGTTCTCGCTATTCCTGTTCATCTTCCGCAGAAATTGCAAACTGGGCCAAACAGGAGGTTAAAGGGACTGACTCTCCAAGTCGGGAGAGTGTTAGTAAAGCGTCTGGAATGTTGCACCCGAGTACCAGGATACGAAAACTGAGACATATTTGAACACGTCTCCCGATCACATGGTTGATCATACTCTAGGTTCCACATGCATGTTTTAGCTGAAGGAAGAATACCTTTAACCTGGGTAGTTGAAACCCGTGGAATGGGTACCATGCAATATGACTTCAAAGGGTCTTCATTTGCTCACCGAACCTCTCCAATCCTATCACTGCTGCGTTTATGCCCCTGTACACACGCTTGATTCTCTTTTGGAGACATAGCAATCCATAGGTTTTAAGATACTTACTAGTCAGGTACATTCTTAGGCGTTTAATATGGGGTGTTGAGTCCATTTCGTTGAGCAAGGAGTAGCTCTTGTCTATTCCATATTTGGCTTAAGGAACTTTATCTGTGCTCATTTCAATCTCTGGTTTTATGCAGCACCCCAACTCACCTTTACCCTTAAGCAAGCATAAGTTGGTTTTCTAAATTTGAGACCCTGTTCTGTTTTGGAATTCAGTTCCGGTGTAGCCAAGTTTACATTCCGTGTATTAGTGATATCTTATGATGTTTCTTTTTCTGTGTGACTTATTTCAGTTAGAATCATCGTACCTGAATCCACTCATTATGCTACTACGGACCAGATGACATAGATTTCATTGCTCAGTGATACTGCATTGTACGTAAGTACAACAAGTTCTTTATCCATTTTTCACTTTCTGCGATGTTGAACTTGTACTGTAAATGAGGTTCTTGTAAACAGAGGCTTCCCAAACTTTGGGGTGGCTGTGTCTTTTTGATTTTAATTTCCCTAAGCTATAGGACGATAAGTGGAAGTGCCCTAGGCTCTGTTGCTTTGTTTTTTAGATGTTTCAGGAAACACCATACACTTCTCCCGAGTGTCTGTTGGCAATTTACATCCCGCCCATCAGCATAACAAGGCTCCCAGTTCTCCATGGCCTGTCCTGCCTTTCTGGATTTTACACTTTTTTCAGATGGCCCTTTTGACCGGGGGGAAGTGAGACTTCATTGTAGTGCAGATTTCCTTTGCAAGTTTGCTTGGTTGGCCAAAAATGGCGTATGCGTTTTTTCCTGAATATATTCAGGAAAAAACGCATACGCCCTTTTTGGCCAAGTGCATCATTGTGGACGTTCTGCCTCTTTTCCTATGCTTTCAATGCAATTCCAGTCTACCTCCTGAAATCGGTTTCCTGCAATTCTGCCCCGCTTTCAAGTCCTCTTGGCAGCCTTACTTCAGTATATTTTTGGACGATAGCTGTCATTTATAACTCTGCAGATTTGTGAATTACAGTGCCCCTGAGCTCCTTTCTTCAACTCGCTTTCTTGTGACCTGGCCGCAACACCGCAGGATGGCTTCAGGCCCTAATCTGGTTCCGGCACGGCACGCTGAGCCTTTGGTTATTTCCTCTTCCTGGTGGGAAATGAGAGTTAAATTTGCCCGTCCAGACACCTCCATCTAGTCTCTCATTGGTTCTCCCTATTCCTGTTCATCTTCCGCAGAAATTGCAAACTGGGCCAAACAGGAGGTTAAAGGGACTGACTCTCCAAGTCGGGAGAGTGTTAGTAAAGCGTCTGGAATGTTGCACCCGAGTACCAGGGGAGGAAAACTGAGACATATTTGAACACGTCTCCCGATCACATGGTTGATCATACTCTAGGTTCCACATGCATGTTTTAGCTGAAGGAAGAATACCTTAAACCTGGGTAGTTGAAACCCGTGGAATGGGTACCATGCAATATGACTTCAAAGGGTCTTCATTTGCTCACCGAACCTCTCCAATCCTATCACTGCTGCGTTTATGCCCCTGTACACATGCTTGCTTCTCTTTTGGAGACATAGCAATCCATAGGTTTTAAGATACTTACTAGTCAGGTACATTCTTAGGCGTTTAATATGCGGTGTTGAGTCCATTTCGTTGAGCAAGGAATAGCTCTTGTCTATTCCATATTTGGCTTAAGGAACTTTATCTGTGCTCATTTCAATCTCTGGTTTTATGCAGCACCCCAACTCACCTTTACCCTTAAGCAAGCATAAGTTGGTTTTCTAAATTTGAGACCCTGTTCTGTTCTGTAATTCAGTTCCTGTGTAGCCAAGTTTACATTCCGTGTATTACTGATATCTTATGATGTTTCTTTTTCTGTTTGACTTATTTCAGTTAGAATCATCATACCTGAATCCACTCATTGTGCTGCTACGGGCCAGATGACATAGATTTCATTGCTGAGTGACATTGCTTTGTAAGTAAATACCACAACTTCTTTATCCATTTTTCACTTTCTGCGATGTTGAACTTGTAATGTAAACGAGCTTCTTGTAAACAGAGGCGTCCCAAACTTTGGGGTGGCTGTGTCTTTTTTATTTTAATTTTCCTAAGCTATAGGACCATAAGTGGAAGTGCCCTAGGCTCTGTTGCTTTGTTTTTTAGATGTTTCAGGAAACACCATACACTTCTCCCCAGTGTCTGTTGGCAATTTACATCCCACCCATCAGCATAACAAGGCTCCCAGTTCTCCATGGCCTGTCCTGCCTTTCTGGATTTTACACTTTTTTCAGATGGCCCTTTTGACCGGGGGGAAGTGAGACTTCATTGTAGTGCAGATTTCCTTTGCAAGCTTGCTTGGTTGGCCAAAAAGTGCGTATGCGTTTTTTCCTGAATACATTCAGGAAAAAACGCATATGCCCTTTTTGGCCAAGTACATCATTGTGGACGTTCTGCCTCTTTTCTTATGCTTTCAATGCAATTCCAGTCTACCTCCTGAAATTGGTTTCCTGCAATTCTGCCCCGCTTTCAAGTCCTCTTGGCAGCCTTACTTCAGTATATTTTTGGACGATAGCTGTCATTTATAACTCTGCAGGTTTGTGAATTACAGTGCCCCTGAGCTCCTTTCTTCAACTCTCTTTCTTGTGAGCTGGCCGCAACACCGCAGGATGGCTTCAGGCCCTAATCTGGTTCCGGCACGGCACGCTGAGCCTTTGGTTATTTCCTCTTCCTGGTGGGAAATGAGAGTTAAATTTGCCCGTCCAGACACCTCCAGCTAGTCTCTCATTGGTTCTCGCTATTCCTGTTCATCTTCCACAGAAATTGCAAACTGGGCCAAACAGGAGGTTAAAGGGACTGAGTCTCCAAGTCGGGAGAGTGTTAGTAAAGCGTCTGGAATGTTGCACCCGAGTACCAGGGGAGGAAAACTGAGACATATTTGAACACGTCTCCCGTTCACACGGTTGATCATACTCTGGGTTCCACATGCATGTTTTAGCTGAAGGAAGAATACCTTAAACCTGGGTATTTGAGACCCGTGGAATGGGTACCATGCAATATGACTTCAAAGGGTCTTCATTTGCTCACCGAACCTCTCCAATCCTATCACTGCTGCGTTTATGCCCCTGTACACATGCTTGCTTCTCTTTTGGAGACATAGCAATCCATAGGTTTTAAGATACTTACTAGTCAGGTACATTCTTAGGCGTTTAATATGCGGTGTTGAGTCCATTTCGTTGAGCAAGGAGTAGCTCTTGTCTATTCCATATTTGGCTTAAGGAACTTTATCTGTGCTCATTTCAATCTCTGGTTTTATGCAGCACCCCAACTCACCTTTACCCTTAAGCAAGCATAAGTTGGTTTTCTAAATTTGAGACCCTGTTCTGTTCTGTAATTCAGTTCCTGTGTAGCCAAGTTTACATTCCGTGTATTACTGATATCTTATGATGTTTCTTTTTCTGTTTGACTTATTTCAGTTAGAATCATCATACCTGAATCCACTCATTGTGCTGCTACGGGCCAGATGACATAGATTTCATTGCTGAGTGACATTGCTTTGTAAGTAAATACCACAACTTCTTTATCCATTTTTCACTTTCTGCGATGTTGAACTTGTAATGTAAACGAGCTTCTTGTAAACAGAGGCGTCCCAAACTTTGGGGTGGCTGTGTCTTTTTTATTTTAATTTTCCTAAGCTATAGGACCATAAGTGGAAGTGCCCTAGGCTCTGTTGCTTTGTTTTTTAGATGTTTCAGGAAACACCATACACTTCTCCCCAGTGTCTGTTGGCAATTTACATCCCACCCATCAGCATAACAAGGCTCCCAGTTCTCCATGGCCTGTCCTGCCTTTCTGGATTTTACACTTTTTTCAGATGGCCCTTTTGACCGGGGGGAAGTGAGACTTCATTGTAGTGCAGATTTCCTTTGCAAGCTTGCTTGGTTGGCCAAAAAGTGCGTATGCGTTTTTTCCTGAATACATTCAGGAAAAAACGCATATGCCCTTTTTGGCCAAGTACATCATTGTGGACGTTCTGCCTCTTTTCTTATGCTTTCAATGCAATTCCAGTCTACCTCCTGAAATTGGTTTCCTGCAATTCTGCCCCGCTTTCAAGTCCTCTTGGCAGCCTTACTTCAGTATATTTTTGGACGATAGCTGTCATTTATAACTCTGCAGGTTTGTGAATTACAGTGCCCCTGAGCTCCTTTCTTCAACTCTCTTTCTTGTGAGCTGGCCGCAACACCGCAGGATGGCTTCAGGCCCTAATCTGGTTCCGGCACGGCACGCTGAGCCTTTGGTTATTTCCTCTTCCTGGTGGGAAATGAGAGTTAAATTTGCCCGTCCAGACACCTCCAGCTAGTCTCTCATTGGTTCTCGCTATTCCTGTTCATCTTCCACAGAAATTGCAAACTGGGCCAAACAGGAGGTTAAAGGGACTGAGTCTCCAAGTCGGGAGAGTGTTAGTAAAGCGTCTGGAATGTTGCACCCGAGTACCAGGGGAGGAAAACTGAGACATATTTGAACACGTCTCCCGTTCACACGGTTGATCATACTCTGGGTTCCACATGCATGTTTTAGCTGAAGGAAGAATACCTTAAACCTGGGTATTTGAGACCCGTGGAATGGGTACCATGCAATATGACTTCAAAGGGTCTTCATTTGCTCACCGAACCTCTCCAATCCTATCACTGCTGCCTTTATGCCCCTGTACACATGCTTGATTCTCTTTCGGAGACATAGCAATCCATAGGTTTTAAGATACTTACTAGTCAGGTACATTCTTAGGCGTTTAATATGCGGTGTTGAGTCCACTTCATTGAGCAAGGAGTAGCTCTTGTCTATTCCATATTTGGCTTATGGAACTTTATCTGTGCTCATTTCAATCTCTGGTTTTATGCAGCACCCCAACTCACCTTTACCCTTAAGCAAGCATAAGTTGGTTTTCTAAATTTGAGACCCTGTTCTGTTCTGTAATTCAGTTCCTGTGTAGCCAAGTTTACATTCCGTGTATTACTGATATCTTATGATGTTTCTTTTTCTGTGTGACTTATTTCAGTTAGAATCATCATACCTGAATCCACTCATTATGGTGCTATGGGCCTGATGACATAGATTTCATTGCTGAGTGATACTGCATAGTACGTAAGTACCACAAGTTCTTTATCCATTTTTCACTTTCTGTGATATTGAACTTGTACGGTAAACGAGGTTCTTGTAAACAGAGGCGTCCCAAACTTTGGGTTGGCTGTGTCTTTTTGATTTTAATTTCCCTAAGCTATAGGACCATAAGTGGAAGTGCCCTAGGCTCTGTTGCTTTGTTTTTTAGATGTTTCAGGAAACACCATACACTTCTCCCGAGTGGCTGTTGGCAATTTACATCCGGCCCATCAGCATAACAAGGCTCCCAGTTCTCCATGGCCTGTCCTGCCTTTCTGGATTTTACACTTTTTTCAGATGGCCCTTTTGACCGGGGGGAAGTGAGACTTCATTGTAGTGCAGATTTCCTTTGCAAGCTTGCTTGGTTGGCCAAAAAGGGCGTATGCGTTTTTTCCTGAATATATTCAGGAAAAAACGCATACTCCCTTTTGGCTAAGTGCATCATTGTGGACGTTCTGCCTCTTTTCCTATGCTTTCAATGCAATTCCAGTCTACCTCCTGAAATCGGTTTCCTGCAATTCTGCCCCGCTTTCAAGTCCTCTTGGCAGCCTTACTTCAGTATATTTTTGGACAATAGCTGTCATTTATAACTCTGCAAGTTTGTGAATTACAGTGCCCCTGAGCTCCTTTCTTCAACTCGCTTTCTTGTGAGCTGGCCGCAACACCACAGGATGGCTTCAGGCCCTAATCTGGTTCTGGCACGGCACGCTGAGCCTTTGGTTATTTCCTCTTCCTGGTGGGAAATGAGAGTTAAATTTGCCCGTCCAGACACCTCCAGCTAGTCTCTCATTGGTTCTCCCTATTGCTGTTCATCTTCCGCAGAAATTGCAAACTTGGCCAAACAGGAGGTTAAAGGCGCTGACTCTCCAAGTGGGGAGAGTGTTAGTAAAGCGTCTGGAATGTTGCACCCGAGTACCAGGGGAGGAAAACTGAGACATATTTGAACACGTCTCCCGTTCACACGGTTGATCATACTCTGGGTTCCTCATGCATGTTTTAGCTGAAGGAAGAATACCTTAAACCTGGAGAGTTGACACCCGTGGAATGGATACCATGCAATATGACTTCAAAGGGTCTTCATTTGCTCACCGAACTTCTCCAATCCTATCACTGCTGCGTTTATGCCCCTGTACACACGCTTGATTCTCTTTAGGAGACATAGCAATCCATAGGTTTTAAGATACTTACTAGTCAGGTACATTCTTAGGCGTTTAATATGGGGTGTTGAGTCCATTTCGTTGAGCAAGGAGTAGCTCTTGTCTATTCCATATTTGGCTTAAGGAACTTTATCTGTGCTCATTTCAATCTCTGGTTTTATGCAGCACCCCAACTCACCTTTCCCCTTAAGCAAGCATAAGTTGGTTTTCTAAATTTGAGACCCTGTTCTGTTCTGTAATTCAGTTCCGGTGTAGCCAAGTTTACATTCCGTGTATTAGTGATATCTTATGATGTTTCTTTTTCTGTGTGACTTATTTCAGTTAGAATCATCGTACCTGAATCCACTCATTATGCTACTACGGACCAGATGACATAGATTTCATTGCTCAGTGATACTGCATTGTACGTAAGTACAACAAGTTCTTTATCCATTTTTCACTTTCTGCGATGTTGAACTTGTACTGTAAATGAGGTTCTTGTAAACAGAGGCTTCCCAAACTTTGGGGTGGCTGTGTCTTTTTGATTTTAATTTCCCTAAGCTATAGGACGATAAGTGGAAGTGCCCTAGGCTCTGTTGCTTTGTTTTTTAGATGTTTCAGGAAACACCATACACTTCTCCCGAGTGTCTGTTGGCAATTTACATCCCGCCCATCAGCATAACAAGGCTCCCAGTTCTCCATGGCCTGTCCTGCCTTTCTGGATTTTACACTTTTTTCCGATGGCCCTTTTGACCGGGGGGAAGTGAGACTTCATTGTAGTGCAGATTTCCTTTGCAAGTTTGCTTGGTTGGCCAAAAATGGCGTATGCGTTTTTTCCTGAATATATTCAGGAAAAAACGCATACGCCCTTTTTGGCCAAGTGCATCATTGTGGACGTTCTGCCTCTTTTCCTATGCTTTCAATGCAATTCCAGTCTACCTCCTGAAATCGGTTTCCTGCAATTCTGCCCCGCTTTCAAGTCCTCTTGGCAGCCTTACTTCAGTATATTTTTGGACGATAGCTGTCATTTATAACTCTGCAGATTTGTGAATTACAGTGCCCCTGAGCTCCTTTCTTCAACTCGCTTTCTTGTGACCTGGCCGCAACACCGCAGGATGGCTTCAGGCCCTAATCTGGTTCCGGCACGGCACGCTGAGCCTTTGGTTATTTCCTCTTCCTGGTGGGAAATGAGAGTTAAATTTGCCCGTCCAGACACCTCCATCTAGTCTCTCATTGGTTCTCCCTATTCCTGTTCATCTTCCGCAGAAATTGCAAACTGGGCCAAACAGGAGGTTAAAGGGACTGACTCTCCAAGTCGGGAGAGTGTTAGTAAAGCGTCTGGAATGTTGCACCCGAGTACCAGGGGAGGAAAACTGAGACATATTTGAACACGTCTCCCGATCACATGGTTGATCATACTCTAGGTTCCACATGCATGTTTTAGCTGAAGGAAGAATACCTTAAACCTGGGTAGTTGAAACCCGTGGAATGGGTACCATGCAATATGACTTCAAAGGGTCTTCATTTGCTCACCGAACCTCTCCAATCCTATCACTGCTGCGTTTATGCCCCTGTACACATGCTTGCTTCTCTTTTGGAGACATAGCAATCCATAGGTTTTAAGATACTTACTAGTCAGGTACATTCTTAGGCGTTTAATATGCGGTGTTGAGTCCATTTCGTTGAGCAAGGAATAGCTCTTGTCTATTCCATATTTGGCTTAAGGAACTTTATCTGTGCTCATTTCAATCTCTGGTTTTATGCAGCACCCCAACTCACCTTTACCCTTAAGCAAGCATAAGTTGGTTTTCTAAATTTGAGACCCTGTTCTGTTCTGTAATTCAGTTCCTGTGTAGCCAAGTTTACATTCCGTGTATTACTGATATCTTATGATGTTTCTTTTTCTGTTTGACTTATTTCAGTTAGAATCATCATACCTGAATCCACTCATTGTGCTGCTACGGGCCAGATGACATAGATTTCATTGCTGAGTGACATTGCTTTGTAAGTAAATACCACAACTTCTTTATCCATTTTTCACTTTCTGCGATGTTGAACTTGTAATGTAAACGAGCTTCTTGTAAACAGAGGCGTCCCAAACTTTGGGGTGGCTGTGTCTTTTTTATTTTAATTTTCCTAAGCTATAGGACCATAAGTGGAAGTGCCCTAGGCTCTGTTGCTTTGTTTTTTAGATGTTTCAGGAAACACCATACACTTCTCCCCAGTGTCTGTTGGCAATTTACATCCCACCCATCAGCATAACAAGGCTCCCAGTTCTCCATGGCCTGTCCTGCCTTTCTGGATTTTACACTTTTTTCAGATGGCCCTTTTGACCGGGGGGAAGTGAGACTTCATTGTAGTGCAGATTTCCTTTGCAAGCTTGCTTGGTTGGCCAAAAAGTGCGTATGCGTTTTTTCCTGAATACATTCAGGAAAAAACGCATATGCCCTTTTTGGCCAAGTACATCATTGTGGACGTTCTGCCTCTTTTCTTATGCTTTCAATGCAATTCCAGTCTACCTCCTGAAATTGGTTTCCTGCAATTCTGCCCCGCTTTCAAGTCCTCTTGGCAGCCTTACTTCAGTATATTTTTGGACGATAGCTGTCATTTATAACTCTGCAGGTTTGTGAATTACAGTGCCCCTGAGCTCCTTTCTTCAACTCTCTTTCTTGTGAGCTGGCCGCAACACCGCAGGATGGCTTCAGGCCCTAATCTGGTTCCGGCACGGCACGCTGAGCCTTTGGTTATTTCCTCTTCCTGGTGGGAAATGAGAGTTAAATTTGCCCGTCCAGACACCTCCAGCTAGTCTCTCATTGGTTCTCGCTATTCCTGTTCATCTTCCACAGAAATTGCAAACTGGGCCAAACAGGAGGTTAAAGGGACTGAGTCTCCAAGTCGGGAGAGTGTTAGTAAAGCGTCTGGAATGTTGCACCCGAGTACCAGGGGAGGAAAACTGAGACATATTTGAACACGTCTCCCGTTCACACGGTTGATCATACTCTGGGTTCCACATGCATGTTTTAGCTGAAGGAAGAATACCTTAAACCTGGGTATTTGAGACCCGTGGAATGGGTACCATGCAATATGACTTCAAAGGGTCTTCATTTGCTCACCGAACCTCTCCAATCCTATCACTGCTGCGTTTATGCCCCTGTACACATGCTTGCTTCTCTTTTGGAGACATAGCAATCCATAGGTTTTAAGATACTTACTAGTCAGGTACATTCTTAGGCGTTTAATATGCGGTGTTGAGTCCATTTCGTTGAGCAAGGAGTAGCTCTTGTCTATTCCATATTTGGCTTAAGGAACTTTATCTGTGCTCATTTCAATCTCTGGTTTTATGCAGCACCCCAACTCACCTTTACCCTTAAGCAAGCATAAGTTGGTTTTCTAAATTTGAGACCCTGTTCTGTTCTGTAATTCAGTTCCTGTGTAGCCAAGTTTACATTCCGTGTATTACTGATATCTTATGATGTTTCTTTTTCTGTTTGACTTATTTCAGTTAGAATCATCATACCTGAATCCACTCATTGTGCTGCTACGGGCCAGATGACATAGATTTCATTGCTGAGTGACATTGCTTTGTAAGTAAATACCACAACTTCTTTATCCATTTTTCACTTTCTGCGATGTTGAACTTGTAATGTAAACGAGCTTCTTGTAAACAGAGGCGTCCCAAACTTTGGGGTGGCTGTGTCTTTTTTATTTTAATTTTCCTAAGCTATAGGACCATAAGTGGAAGTGCCCTAGGCTCTGTTGCTTTGTTTTTTAGATGTTTCAGGAAACACCATACACTTCTCCCCAGTGTCTGTTGGCAATTTACATCCCACCCATCAGCATAACAAGGCTCCCAGTTCTCCATGGCCTGTCCTGCCTTTCTGGATTTTACACTTTTTTCAGATGGCCCTTTTGACCGGGGGGAAGTGAGACTTCATTGTAGTGCAGATTTCCTTTGCAAGCTTGCTTGGTTGGCCAAAAAGTGCGTATGCGTTTTTTCCTGAATACATTCAGGAAAAAACGCATATGCCCTTTTTGGCCAAGTACATCATTGTGGACGTTCTGCCTCTTTTCTTATGCTTTCAATGCAATTCCAGTCTACCTCCTGAAATTGGTTTCCTGCAATTCTGCCCCGCTTTCAAGTCCTCTTGGCAGCCTTACTTCAGTATATTTTTGGACGATAGCTGTCATTTATAACTCTGCAGGTTTGTGAATTACAGTGCCCCTGAGCTCCTTTCTTCAACTCTCTTTCTTGTGAGCTGGCCGCAACACCGCAGGATGGCTTCAGGCCCTAATCTGGTTCCGGCACGGCACGCTGAGCCTTTGGTTATTTCCTCTTCCTGGTGGGAAATGAGAGTTAAATTTGCCCGTCCAGACACCTCCAGCTAGTCTCTCATTGGTTCTCGCTATTCCTGTTCATCTTCCACAGAAATTGCAAACTGGGCCAAACAGGAGGTTAAAGGGACTGAGTCTCCAAGTCGGGAGAGTGTTAGTAAAGCGTCTGGAATGTTGCACCCGAGTACCAGGGGAGGAAAACTGAGACATATTTGAACACGTCTCCCGTTCACACGGTTGATCATACTCTGGGTTCCACATGCATGTTTTAGCTGAAGGAAGAATACCTTAAACCTGGGTATTTGAGACCCGTGGAATGGGTACCATGCAATATGACTTCAAAGGGTCTTCATTTGCTCACCGAACCTCTCCAATCCTATCACTGCTGCCTTTATGCCCCTGTACACATGCTTGATTCTCTTTCGGAGACATAGCAATCCATAGGTTTTAAGATACTTACTAGTCAGGTACATTCTTAGGCGTTTAATATGCGGTGTTGAGTCCACTTCATTGAGCAAGGAGTAGCTCTTGTCTATTCCATATTTGGCTTATGGAACTTTATCTGTGCTCATTTCAATCTCTGGTTTTATGCAGCACCCCAACTCACCTTTACCCTTAAGCAAGCATAAGTTGGTTTTCTAAATTTGAGACCCTGTTCTGTTCTGTAATTCAGTTCCTGTGTAGCCAAGTTTACATTCCGTGTATTACTGATATCTTATGATGTTTCTTTTTCTGTGTGACTTATTTCAGTTAGAATCATCATACCTGAATCCACTCATTATGGTGCTATGGGCCTGATGACATAGATTTCATTGCTGAGTGATACTGCATAGTACGTAAGTACCACAAGTTCTTTATCCATTTTTCACTTTCTGTGATATTGAACTTGTACGGTAAACGAGGTTCTTGTAAACAGAGGCGTCCCAAACTTTGGGTTGGCTGTGTCTTTTTGATTTTAATTTCCCTAAGCTATAGGACCATAAGTGGAAGTGCCCTAGGCTCTGTTGCTTTGTTTTTTAGATGTTTCAGGAAACACCATACACTTCTCCCGAGTGGCTGTTGGCAATTTACATCCGGCCCATCAGCATAACAAGGCTCCCAGTTCTCCATGGCCTGTCCTGCCTTTCTGGATTTTACACTTTTTTCAGATGGCCCTTTTGACCGGGGGGAAGTGAGACTTCATTGTAGTGCAGATTTCCTTTGCAAGCTTGCTTGGTTGGCCAAAAAGGGCGTATGCGTTTTTTCCTGAATATATTCAGGAAAAAACGCATACTCCCTTTTGGCTAAGTGCATCATTGTGGACGTTCTGCCTCTTTTCCTATGCTTTCAATGCAATTCCAGTCTACCTCCTGAAATCGGTTTCCTGCAATTCTGCCCCGCTTTCAAGTCCTCTTGGCAGCCTTACTTCAGTATATTTTTGGACAATAGCTGTCATTTATAACTCTGCAAGTTTGTGAATTACAGTGCCCCTGAGCTCCTTTCTTCAACTCGCTTTCTTGTGAGCTGGCCGCAACACCACAGGATGGCTTCAGGCCCTAATCTGGTTCTGGCACGGCACGCTGAGCCTTTGGTTATTTCCTCTTCCTGGTGGGAAATGAGAGTTAAATTTGCCCGTCCAGACACCTCCAGCTAGTCTCTCATTGGTTCTCCCTATTGCTGTTCATCTTCCGCAGAAATTGCAAACTTGGCCAAACAGGAGGTTAAAGGCGCTGACTCTCCAAGTGGGGAGAGTGTTAGTAAAGCGTCTGGAATGTTGCACCCGAGTACCAGGGGAGGAAAACTGAGACATATTTGAACACGTCTCCCGTTCACACGGTTGATCATACTCTGGGTTCCTCATGCATGTTTTAGCTGAAGGAAGAATACCTTAAACCTGGAGAGTTGACACCCGTGGAATGGATACCATGCAATATGACTTCAAAGGGTCTTCATTTGCTCACCGAACTTCTCCAATCCTATCACTGCTGCGTTTATGCCCCTGTACACACGCTTGATTCTCTTTAGGAGACATAGCAATCCATAGGTTTTAAGATACTTACTAGTCAGGTACATTCTTAGGCGTTTAATATGGGGTGTTGAGTCCATTTCGTTGAGCAAGGAGTAGCTCTTGTCTATTCCATATTTGGCTTAAGGAACTTTATCTGTGCTCATTTCAATCTCTGGTTTTATGCAGCACCCCAACTCACCTTTCCCCTTAAGCAAGCATAAGTTGGTTTTCTAAATTTGAGACCCTGTTCTGTTCTGTAATTCAGTTCCTGTTTAGCCAAGTTTACATTCCGTGTATTAGTGATATCTTATGATGTTTCTTTTTCTGTGTGTCTTATTTCAGTTAGAATCATCATACCTGAATCCACTTAATATGCTGCTACGGGCCTGATGACATAGATTTCATTGCTGAGTGATACTGCATTGTACGTAAGTACCACAAGTTCTTTATCCATTTTTCACTTTCTGTGACATTGAACTTGTACGGTAAACGAGGTTCTTGCAAACAGAGGCGTCCCAAACTTTGGGGTGGCTGTATCTTTTTGATTTTAATTTCCCTAAGCTACAGGACCATAAGTGGAAGTGCCCTAGGCTCTGTTGCTTTGTTTTTTAGATGTTTCAGGAAACACCATACACTTCTCCTGAGTGTCTGTTGGCAGTTTACATCCCGCCCATCAGCATAAAAAGGCTCCCAGTTCTCCATGGCCTGTCCTGCCTTTCTGGATTTTACACTTTTTTCAGATGGCCCTTTTGACCGGGGGGAAGTGAGACTTCATTGTAGTGCAGATTTCCTTTGCAAGCTTGCTTGGTTGGCCAAAAAGGGCGTATGCGTTTTTTCCTGAATATATTCAGGAAAAAACGCATACGCGCTTTTTGGCCAAGTGCATCATTGTGGACGTTCTGCTTCTTTTCCTATGCTTTCAATGCAATTCCAGTCTACCTCCTGAAATCGGTTTCCTGCAATTCTGCCCCGCTTTCAAGTCCTCTTGGCAGCCTTACTTCAGTATATTTTTGGACGATAGCTGTCATTTATAACTCTGCAGGTTTGTGAATTACAGTGCCCCTGAGCTCCTTTCTTCAACTCGCTTTCTTGTGAGCTGGCCGCAACACCGCAGGATGGCTTCAGGCCCTAATCTGGTTCCGGCATGGCACGCTGAGCCTTTGGTTAATTCCTCTTCCTGGTGGGAAATGAGAGTTAAATTTGCCCGTCCAGACACCTCCAGCTAGTCTCTCATTGGTTCTCCCTATTCCTGTTCATCTTCCGCAGAAATTGCAAACTGGGCCAAACAGGAGGTTAAAGGCGCTGACTCTCCAAGTGGGGAGAGTGTTAGTAAAGTGTCTGGAATGTTGCACCCGAGTACCAGGGGAGGAAAACTGAGACATATTTGAACACGTCTCCCGTTCACACGGTTGATCATACTCTGGGTTCCACATGCATGTTTTAGCTGAAGGAAGAATACCTTAAACCTGGAGAGTTGAGACCCGTGGAATGGGTACCATGCAATATGACTTCAAAGGGTCTTCATTTGCTCACCGAACCTCTCCAATCCTATCACTGCTGCGTTTATGCCCCTGTACACACGCTTGATTCTCTTTTGGAGACATAGCAATCCATAGGTTTTAAGATACTTACTAGTCAGGTACATTCTTAGGCGTTTAATATGCTGTGTTGAGTCCATTTCATTGAGCAAGGAGTAGCTCTTGTCTATTCCATATTTGGCTTAAGGAACTTTATCTGTGCTCATTTCAATCCTGGTTTTATGCAGCACCCCAACTCACCTTTCCCCTTAAGCAAGCATAAGTTGGTTTTCTAAATTTGAGACCCTGTTCTGTTTTGGAATTCAGTTCCTGTGTAGCCAAGTTTACATTCCGTGTATTAGTGATATCCTATGATGTTTCTTTTTCTGTGTGACTTATTTCAGTTAGAATCATCATACCTGAATCCACTCATTGTGCTGCTAAGGGCCTGATGACATAGATTTCATTGCTGAGTGATATTGCTTTGTAAGTAAATACCACAACTTCTTTATCCATTTTCACTTTCTGCGATGTTGAACTTGTACTGTAAACGAGGTTCTTGTAAACAGAGGCGTCCCAAACTTTGGGGTGGCTGTGTCTTTTTGATTTTAATTTCCCTAAGCTATAGGACCATAAGTGGAAGTGCCCTAGGCTCTGTTGCTTTGTTTTTTAGATGTTTCAGGAAACACCATACACTTCTCCTGAGTGGCTGTTGGCAATTTACATCCCGCCCATCAGCATAACAAGGCTCCCAGTTCTCCATGGCCCTTCCTGCCTTTCTGGATTTTACACATTTTTCAGATGGCCCTTTTGACCGGGGGGAAGTGAGACTTCATTGTAGTGCAGATTTCCTTTGCAAGTTTGCTTGGTTGGCCAAAAAGGGCGTATCCGTTTTTTCCTGAATATATTCAGGAAAAAACGCATACGCCCTTTTTGGCCAAGTGCATCATTGTGGACGTTCTGCCTCTTTTCCTATGCTTTCAATGCAATTCCAGTCTACCTCCTGAAATCGGTTTCCTGCAATTCTGCCCCGCTTTCAAGTCCTCTTGGCAGCCTTACTTCAGTATATTTTTGGACGATAGCTGTCATTTATAACTCTACAGTTTTGTGAATTACAGTGCCCCTGAGCTCCTTTCTTCAACTCGCTTTCTTGTGAGCTGGCCGCAACACCACAGGATGGCTTCAGGCCCTAATCTGTTTCCGGCACGGCACGCTGAGCCTTTGGTTATTTCCTCTTCCTGGTGGGAAATGAGAGTTAAATTTGCCCTTCCAGACACCTCCAGCTAGTCTTTCATTGGTTCTCCCTATTCCTGTTCATCTTCCGCAGAAATTGCAAACTGGGCCAAACAGGAGGTTAAAGGCGTTGACTCTCCAAGTGGGGAGAGTGTTAGTAAAGCGTCTGGAATGTTGCACCCGAGTACCAGGGGAGGAAAACTGAGACATATTTGAACACGTGTCCCGATCACATGGTTGATCATACTCTGGGTTCCACATGCATGTTTTAGCTGAAGGAAGAATACCTTAAACCTGGAGAGTTGAGACCCGTGTAATGGGTACCATGCAATATGACTTCAAAGGGTCTTCATTTGCTCACCGAACCTCTCCAATCCTATCACTGCTGCGTTTATACCCCTGTACACACGCTTGATTCTCTTTCGGAGACATAGCAATCCATAGGTTTTAAGATACTTACTAGTCAGGTATATTCTTAGGCGTTTAATATGGGGTGTTGAATCCATTTCGTTGAGCAAGGAGTAGCTCTTGTCTATTCCATATTTGGCTTAAGGAACTTTATCTGTGCTCATTTCAATCTCTGGTTTTATGCAGCACCCCAACTCACCTTTCCCCTTAAGCAAGCATAAGTTGGTTTTCTAAATTTGAGACCCTGTTCTGTTTTGGAATTCAGTTCCTGTGTAGCCCAGTTTACATTCCGTGTATTAGTGATATCTTATGATGTTTCTTTTTCTGTGTGACTTATTTCAATTAGAATCATCGTACCTGAATCCACTCATTATGCTGCTACGGGCCTGATGACATAGATTTCATTGCTGAGTGATACTGCATTGTACGTAAGTACCACAAGTTCTTTATCCATTTTTCACTTTCTCTGATATGGAACTTGTACTGTAAACGAGGTTCTTGTAAACAGAGGCGTCTCAAACTTTGGGGTGGCTGTGTCTTTTTGATTTTAATTTCCCTAAGCTATAAGACCATAAGTGGAAGTGCCCTAGGCTCTGTTGCTTTGTTTTTTAGATGTTTCAGGAAACCCCATACACTTCTCCCGAGTGGCTGTTGGCAATTTACATCCCGCCCATCAGCATAACAAGGCTCCCAGTTCTCCATGGCCTGTCCTGCCTTTCTGGATTTTACACTTTTTTCAGATGGCCCTTTTGACCGGGGGGAAGTGAGACTTCATTGTAGTGCCGATTTCCTTTGCAAGCTTGCTTGGTTGGCCAAAAAGGGCGTATGCGTTTTTTCCTGAATATATTCAGGAAAAAACGCATACGCCCTTTTTGGCCAAGTGCATCATTGTGGACGTTCTGCCTCTTTTCCTATGCTTTCAATGCAATTCCAGTCTACCTCCTGAAATCGGTTTCCTGCAATTCTGCCCTGCTTTCAAGTCCTCTTGGCAGCCTTACTTCAGTATATTTTTGGACGATAGCTGTCATTTATAACTCTGCAGGTTTGTGAATTACATTGCCTCTGAGCTCCTTTCTTCAACTCGCTTTCTTGTGACCTGGCCGCAACACCGCAGGATGGCTTCAGCCCCTAATCTGGTTCCGGCACGGCTCGCTGAGCCTTTGGTTATTTCCTCTTCCTGGTGGGAAATGAGAGTTAAATTTGCCCGTCCAGACACCTCCAGCTAGTCTCTCATTGGTTCTCGCTATTCCTGTTCATCTTCCGCAGAAATTGCAAACTGGGCCAAACACGAGGTTAAAGGGACTGACTCTCCAAGTCGGGAGGGTGTTAGTAAAGCGTCTGGAATGTTGCACCCGAGTACCAGGGTACGAAAACTGAGACATATATGAACACGTCTCCCGATCACATGGTTGATCATACTCTAGGTTCCACATGCATGTTTTAGCTGAAGGAAGGATACCTTAAACCTGGGTAGTTGAAACCCGTGGAATGGGTACCATGCAATATGACTTCAAAGGGTCTTCATTTGCTCACCGAATCTCTCCAATCCTATCACTGCTGCATTTATGCCCCTGTACACATGCTTGATTCTCTTTCGGAGACATAGCAATCCATAGGTTTTAAGATACTTAAGAGTCAGGTACATTCTTAGGCGTTTAATATGCGGTGTTGAGTCCATTTCGTTGAGCAAGGAGTAGCTCTTGTCTATTCCATATTTGGCTTAAGGAACTTTATCTGTGCTCATTTCAATCTCTGGTTTTATGCAGCACCCCAACTCACCTTTACCCTTAAGCAAGCATAAGTTGGTTTTCTAAATTTGAGACCCTGTTCTGTTCTGTAATTCAGTTCCTGTGTAGCCAAGTTTACATTCCTTGTATTAGTGATATCTTATGATGTTTCTTTTTCTGTGTGACTTATTTCAGTTAGAATCATCATACCTGAATCCACTCATTGTGCTGCTAAGGGCCTGATGACATAGATTTCATTGCTGAGTGATATTGCTTTGTAAGTAAATACCACAACTTCTTTATCCATTTTCACTTTCTGCGTTGTTGAACTTGTACTGTAAACGAGGTTCTTGTAAACAGAGGCGTCCCAAACTTTGGGGTGGCTGTGTCTTTTTGATTTTAATTTCCCTAAGCTATAGGACCATAAGTGGAAGTGCCCTAGGCTCTGTTGCTTTGTTTTTTAGATGTTTCAGGAAACACCATACACTTCTCCCGAGTGGCTCTTGGCAATTTACATCCCGCCCATCAGCATAACAAGGCTCCCAGTTCTCCATGGCCTGTCCTGCCTTTCTGGATTTTACACTTTTTTCAGATGGCCCTTTTGACCGGGGGGAAGTGAGACTTCATTGTAGTGCAGATTTCCTTTGCAAGCTTGCTTGGTTGGCCAAAAAGGGCGTATGCGTTTTTTCCTGAATATATTCAGGAAAAAACGCATACGCCCTTTTTGGACAAGTGCATCATTGTGGACGTTCTGCCTCTTTTCCTATGCTTTCAATGCAATTCCAGTCTACCTCCTGAAATCGGTTTCCTGCAATTCTGCCCCGCTTTCAAGTCCTCTTGGCAGCCTTACTTCAGTATATTTTTGGACGATAGCTGTCATTTATAACTCTACAGTTTTGTGAATTACAGTGCCCCTGAGCTCCTTTCTTCAACTCGCTTTCTTGTGAGCTGGCCGCAACACCACAGGATGGCTTCAGGCCCTAATCTGTTTCCGGCACGGCACGCTGAGCCTTTGGTTATTTCCTCTTCCTGGTGGGAAATGAGAGTTAAATTTGCCCGTCCAGACACCTCCAGCTAGTCTCTCATTGGTTCTCCCTATTCCTGTTCATCTTCCGCAGAAATTGCAAACTGGGCCAAACAGGAGGTTAAAGGCGCTGACTCTCCAAGTGGGGAGAGTGTTAGTAAAGCGTCTGGAATGTTGCACCCGAGTACCAGGGGAGGAAAACTGAGACATATTTGAACACGTGTCCCGATCACATGGTTGATCATACTCTGGGTTCCACATGCATGTTTTAGCTGAAGGAAGAATACCTTAAACCTGGAGAGTTGAGATCCGTGGAATGGGTACCATGCAATATGACTTCAAACGGTCTTCATTTGCTCACCGAACCTCTCCAATCCTATCACTGCTGCATTTATGCCCCTGTACACACGCTTGATTCTCTTTTGGAGACATAGCAATCCATAGGTTTTAAGATACTTACTAGTCAGGTACATTCTTAGGCGTTTAATATGCGGTGTTGAGTCCATTTCGTTGAGCAAGGAGTAGCTCTTGTCTATTCCATATTTGGCTTAAGGAACTTTATCTGTGCTCATTTCAATCTCTGGTTTTATGCAGCACCCCAACTCACCTTTCCCCTTAAGCAAGCATAAGTTGGTTTTCTAAATTTGAGACCCTGTTCTGTTTTGGAATTCAGTTCCTGTGTAGCCAAGTTTACATTCCGTGTATTAGTGATATCTTATGATGTTTCTTTTTCTGTGTGACTTATTTCAGTTAGAATCATCGTACCTGAATCCACTCATTATGCTGCTATGGGCCTGATGACATAGATTTCATTGCTGAGTGATACTGCATTGTACGTAAGTACCACAAGTTCTTTATCCATTTTTCACTTTCTGTGATATTGAACTTGTACTGTAAATGAGGTTCTTGTAAACAGAGGCGTCCCAAACTTTGGGGTGGCTGTGTCTTTTTGATTTTAATTTCCCTAAGCTATAGGACCATAAGGGGAAGTGCCCTAGGCTTTGTTGCTTTGTTTTTTAGATGTTTCAGGAAACACCATACACTTCTCCCAAGTGGCTGTTGGCAATTTACATCCCGCCCATCAGCATAACAAGGCTCCCAGTTCTCCATGGCCTGTCCTGCCTTTCTGGATTTTACACTTTTTTCAGATGTCCCTTTTGACCGGGGGGAAGTGAGACTTCATTGTAGTGCCAATTTCCATTGTAAGCTTGCTTGGTTGGTCAAAAAGGGCGCATGCGTTTTTTCCTGAATATATTCAGGAAAAAACGCATGCGCCCTTTTTGGCCAAGTGCATCATTGTGGACGTTCTGCCTCTTTTCCTATGCTTGAAATGCAATTCCAGTCTACCTCCTGAAATCGGTTTCCTGCAATTCTGCCCCGCTTTCAAGTCCTCTTGGCAGCCTTACTTCAGTATATTTTTGGACGAAAGCTGTCATTTATAACTCTACAGTTTTGTGAATTACAGTGCCCTTGAGCTCCTTTCTTCAACTCGCTTTCTTGTGAGCTGGCCGCAACACCGCAGGATGGCTTCAGGCCCTAATCTTGTTCCGGCACGGCACGCTGAGCCTTTGGTTATTTCCTCTTCCTGGTGGGAAATGAGAGTTAAATTTGCCCGTCCAGACACCTCCAGCTAGTCTCTCATTGGTTCTCCCTATTCCTGTTCATCTTCCGCAGAAATTGCAAACTGGGCCAAACAGGAGGTTAAAGGCGCTGACTCTCCAAGTGGGGAGGGTGTGAGTAAACCGTCTGGAATGTTGCACCCGAGTACCAGGGGAGGAAAACTGAGACATATTTGAACACGTCTCCCATTCACACGGTTGATCATGCTCTGGTTTCCACATGCATGTTTTAGCTGAAGGAAGAATACCTTAAACCTGGAGAGTTGAGACCCGTGTAATGGGTACCATGCAATATGATTTCAAAGGGTCTTCATTTGCTCACCGAACCTCTCCAATCCTATCACCGCTGCGTTTATGCCCCTGTACACACGCTTGATTCTCTTTTGGAGACATAGCAATCCATAGGTTTTAAGATACTTACTAGTCAGGTACATTCTTAGGCGTTTAATATGGGGTGTTGAGTCCATTTCGTTGAGCAAGGAGTAGCTCTTGTCTATTCCATATTTGGCTTAAGGAACTTTATCTGTGCTCATTTCAATCTCTGGTTTTATGCAGCACCCCAACTCACCTTTCCCCTTAAGCAAGCATAAGTTGGTTTTCTAAATTTGAGACCCTGTTCTGTTTTGGAATTCAGTTCCTGTGTAGCCAAGTTTACATTCCGTGTATTAGTGATATCTTATGATGTTTCTTTTTCTGTGTGACTTATTTCAGTTAGAATCATCGTACCTGAATCCACTCATTATGCTGCTATGGGCCTGATGACATAGATTTCATTGCTGAGTGATTCTGCATTGTACGTGAGTACCACAACTTCTTTATCCATTTCTCACTTTCTGTGATATTGAATTTGTACCGTAAACGAGGTTGTTTTAAACAGAGCCGTCCCAAACTTAGGGGTGGCTGTATCTTTTTGAATTTAATTTCCCTAAGCTATAGGACCATAAGTGGAAGTGCCCTAGGCTCTGTTGCTTTGTTTTTTAGATGTTTCAGGAAACACCATACACTTCTCCCAAGTGGCTGTTGGCAATTTACATCCCGCCCATCAGCATAACAAGGCTCCCAGTTCTCCATGGCCTGTCCTGCCTTTCTGGATTTTACACTTTTTTCAGATGGCCCTTTTGACCGGGGGGAAGTGAGACTTCATTGTAGTGCCGATTTCCTTTGCAAGCTTGCTTGGTTGGCCAAAAAGGGCGTATGCGTTTTTTCCTGAATATATTCAGGAAAAAACGCATACGCCCTTTTTGGCCAAGTGCATCATTGTGGACGTTCTGCCTCTTTTCCTATGCTTTCAATGCAATTCCTGTCTACCTCCTGAAATCGGTTTCCTGCAATTCTGCCCTGCTTTCAAGTCCTCTTGGCAGCGTTACTTCAGTATATTTTTGGACGATAGCTGTCATTTATAACTCTACAGTTTTGTGAATTACAGTGCCCCTGAGCTCCTTTCTTCAACTCGCTTTCTTTTGAGCTGGCCGCAACACCGCAAGATGGCTTCAGGCCCTAATTTGGTTCCGGCACGGCACGTTGAGCCTTTGGTTATTTCCTCTTCCTGGTGGGAAATGAGAGTTAAATTTGCCCGTCCAGACACCTCCAGCTAGTCTCTCATTGGTTCTCCCTATTCCTGTTCATCTTCCACAGAAATTGCAAACTGGGCCAAACAGGAGGTTAAAGGCGCTGACTCTCCAAGTGGGGAGGGTGTGAGTAAACCGTCTGGAATGTTGCACCCGAGTACCAGGGGAGGAAAACTGAGACATATTTGAACACGTCCCCCATTCAACGGTTGATCATACTCTGGGTTCCACATGCATGTTTTAGCTGAAGGAAGAATACCTAAACCTGGAGAGTTGAGACCCGTGTAATGGGTACCATGCAATATGACTTCAAAGGGTCTTCATTTGCTCACCGAACCTCTCCAATCCTATCACCGCTGCGTTTATGCCCCTGTACACACGCTTGATTCTCTTTTGGAGACATAGCAATCCATAGGTTTTAAGATACTTACTAGTCAGGTACATTCTTAGGCGTTTAATATGCGGTGTTGAGTCCATTTCGTTGAGCAAGGAGTAGCTCTTGTCTATTCCATATTTGGCTTAAGGAACTTTATCTGTGCTCATTTCAATCTCTGGTTTTATGCAGCACCCCAACTCACCTTTCCCCTTAAGCAAACATAAGTTGGTTTTCTAAATTTGACACCCTGTTCTGTTTTGGAATTCAGTTCCTGTGTAGCCAAGTTTACATTCCGTGTATTAGTGATATCTTATGATGTTTCTTTTTCTGTGTGACTTATTTCAGTTAGAATCATCGTACCTGAATCCACTCATTATGCTGCTATGGGCCTGATGACATAGATTTCATTGCTGAGTGATACTGCATTGTACGTAAGTACCACAAGTTCTTTATCCATTTTTCACTTTCTGTGATATTGAACTTGTACTGTAAACGAGGTTCTTGTAAACAGAGGCGTCCCAAACTTTGGGGTGGCTGTGTCTTTTTGATTTTAATTTCCCTAAGCTATAGGACCATAAGTGGAAGTGCCCTAGGCTCTGTTGCTTTGTTTTTTAGATGTTTCAGGAAACACCATACACTTCTCCCAAGTGTCTGTTGGCAGTTTACATCCCGCCCATCAGCATAACAAGGCTCCCAGTTCTCCATGGCCTGTCCTGCCTTTCTGGATTTTACACTT
This sequence comes from Globicephala melas, assembly GCF_963455315.2. Lineage (NCBI taxonomy): Eukaryota > Metazoa > Chordata > Mammalia > Artiodactyla > Delphinidae > Globicephala > Globicephala melas. The sequence goes on along the minus strand of NW_027207366.1, from coordinate 363,914 downwards.
TTTTCAGATGGCCCTTTTGACCGGGGGGAAGTGAGACTTCATTGTAGTGCCGATTTCCTTTGCAAGCTTGCTTGGTTGGCCAAAAAGCGCGTATGCGTTTTTTCCTGAATATATTCAGGAAAAAACGCATACGCCCTTTATGGCCAAGTGCATCATTGTGGACGTTCTGCCTCTTTTCCTATGCTTTCAATGCAATTCCAGTCTACCTCCTGAAATCGGTTTCCTGCAATTCTGCCCCGCTTTCAAGTCCTCTTGGCAGCCTTACTTCAGTATATTTTTGGACGATAGCTGTCATTTATAACTCTACAGTTTTGTGAATTACAGTGCCCCTGAGCTCCTTTCTTCAACTCGCTTTCTTTTGAGCTGGCCGCAACACAGCAAGATGGCTTCAGGCCCTAATCTGGTTCCGGCATGGCACGCTGAGCCTTTGGTTATTTCCTCTTCCTGGTGGGAAATGAGAGTTAAATTTGCCCGTACAGACACCTCCAGCTAGTCTCTCATTGGTTCTCCCTATTCCTGTTCATCTTCCACAGAAATTGCAAACTGGCCCAAACAGGAGGTTAACGGCGCTGACTCTCCAAGTGGGGAGGGTGTGAGTAAACCGTCTGGAATGTTTCACCCGAGTACCAGGGGAGGAAAACTGAGACATATTTGAACACGTCTCCCATTCACACGGTTGATCATACTCTGGGTTCCACATGCATGTTTTAGCTGAAGGAAGAATACCTTAAACCTGGAGAGTTGAGACCCGTGTAATGGGTACCATGCAATATGACTTCAAAGGGTCTTCATTTGCTCACCGAACCTCTCCAATCCTATCACTGCTGCGTTTATGCCCCTGTACACACGCTTGATTCTCTTTTGGAGACATAGCAATCCATAGGTTTTAAGATACTTACTAGTCAGGTACATTCTTAGGCGTTTAATATGGGGTGTTGAGTCCATTTCGTTGAGCAAGGAGTAGCTCTTGTCTATTCCATATTTGGCTTAAGGAACTTTATCTGTGCTCATTTCAATCTCTGGTTTTATGCAGCCCCCTAACTCACCTTTCCCCTTAAGCAAGCATAAGTAGGTTTTCTAAATTTGAGACCCTGTTCTGTTTTGGAATTCAGTTCCTGTGTAGCCAAGTTTACATTCCGTGTATTAGTGATATCTTATGATGTTTCTTTTTCTGTGTGACTTATTTCAGTTAGAATCATCGTACCTGAATCCACTCATTATGCTGCTATGGGCCTGATGACATAGATTTCATTGCTGAGTGATACTGCATTGTACGTAAGTACCACAAGTTCTTTATCCATTTTTCACTTTCTGTGATATTGAACTTGTACTGTAAATGAGGTTCTTGTAAACAGAGGCGTCCCAAACTTTGGGGTGGCTGTGTCTTTTTGATTTTAATTTCCCTAAGCTATAGGACCATAAGTGGAAGTGACCTAGGCTTTGTTACTTTGTTTTTTAGATGTTTCAGGAAACACCATACACTTCTCCCAAGTGGCTGTTGGCAATTTACATCCCGTCCATCAGCATAACAAGGCTCCCAGTTCTCCATGGCCTGTCCTGCCTTTCTGGATTTTACACTTTTTTCAGATGGCCCTTTTGACCGGGGGGAAGTGAGACTTCATTGTAGTGCCGATTTCCATTGCAAGCTTGCTTGGTTGGCCAAAAAGGGCGCATGCGTTTTTTCCTGAATATATTCAGGAAAAAACGCATGCGCCCTTTTTGGCCAAGTGCATCATTGTGGACGTTCTGCCTCTTTTCCTATGCTTGAAATGCAGTTCCAGTCTACCTCCTGAAATCGGTTTCCTGCAATTCTGCCCCGCTTTCAAGTCCTCTTGGCAGCCTTACTTCAGTATATTTTTGGACGATAGCTGTCATTTATAACTCTACAGTTTTGTGAATTACAGTGCCCCTGAGCTCCTTTCTTCAACTCGCTTTCTTGTGAGCTGGCCGCAACACCGCAGGATGGCTTCAGGCCCTAATCTGGTTCCGGCACGGCACGCTGAGCCTTTGGTTATTTCCTCTTCCTGGTGGGAAATGAGAGTTAAATTTGCCCGTCCAGACACCTCCAGCTAGTCTCTCATTGGTTCTCCCTATTCCTGTTCATCTTCCGCAGAAATTGCAAACTGGGCCAAACAGGAGGTTAAAGGCGCTGACTCTCCAAGTGGGGAGAGTGTTAGTAAAGCGTCTGGAATGTTGCACCCGAGTACCAGGGGAGGAAAACTGAGACATATTTGAACACGTGTCCCGATCACACGGTTGATCATACTCTGGGTTCCACATGCATGTTTTAGCTGAAGGAAGAATACCTTAAACCTGGAGAGTTGAGACCCGTGGAATGGGTACCATGCAATATGACTTCAAAGGGTCTTCATTTGCTCACCGAACCTCTCCAATCCTATCACTGCTGCGTTTATGCCCCTGTGCACACGCTTGATTCTCTTTTGGAGACATAGCAATCCATAGGTTTTAAGATACTTACTAGTCAGGTACATTCTTAGGCGTTTAATATGGGGTGTTGAGTCCATTTCGTTGAGCAAGGAGTAGCTCTTGTCTATTCCATATTTGGCTTAAGGAACTTTATCTGTGCTCATTTCAATCTCTGGTTTTATGCAGCACCCCAACTCACCTTTCCCCTTAAGCAAGCATAAGTTGGTTTTCTAAATTTGAGACCCTGTTCTGTTCTGTAATTCAGTTCCTGTGTAGCCAAGTTTACATTCCGTGTATTACTGATATCTTATGATGTTTGTTTTTCTGTGTGACTTGTTTCAGTTCGAATCATCGTACCTGAATCCACTCATTATGCTGCTATGGGCCTGATGACATAGATTTCATTGCTGAGTGATTCTGCATTGTACGTGAGTACCACAACTTCTTTATCCATTTCTCACTTTCTGTGATATTGAATTTGTACCGTAAACGAGGTTGTTTTAAACAGAGCCGTCCCAAACTTTGGGATGGCTGTGTCTTTTTGAATTTAATTTCCCAAATTATAGGACCATAAGTGGAAGTGCCCTAGGCTCTGTTGCTTTGTTTTTTAGATGTTTCAGGAAACACCATACACTTCTCCCGAGTGTCTGTTGGCAATGTACATCCCGCCCATCAGCATAACAAGGCTCCCAGTTCTCCATGGCCTGTCCTGCCTTGCTGGATTTTACACTTTTTTCAGATGGCCCTTTTGACCGGGGGGAAGTGAGACTTCATTGTAGTGCAGATTTCCTTTGCAAGCTTGCTTGGTTGGCCAAAAAGGGCGTATGCGTTTTTTCCTGAATATATTCAGGAAAAAACGCATACGCCCTTTTTGGCCAAGTGCATCATTGTGGACGTTCTGCCTGTTTTCCTATGCTTTCAATGCAATTCCAGTCTACCTCCTGAAATCGGTTTCCTGCAATTCTGCCCCGCTTTCAAGTCCTCTTGGCAGCCTTACTTCAGTATATTTTTGGACAATAGCTGTCATTTATAACTCTGCAGGTTTGTGAATTACAGTGCCCCTGAGCTCTTTTCTTCAACTCGCTTTCTTGTGAGCTGGCCGCAACACCGCAAGATTGCTTCAGGCCCTAATCTGGTTCTGGCACGGCACGCTGAGCCTTTGGTTATTTCCTCTTCCTGGTGGGAAATGAGAGTTAAATTTGCCCGTCCAGACACCTCCAGCTAGTCTCTCATTGGTTCTCCCTATTCCTGTTCATCTTCCGCAGAAATTGCAAACTGGGCCAAACAGGAGGTTAAAGGCACTGACTCTCCAAGTGGGGAGATTGTTAGTAAAGCGTCTGGAATGTTGCACCCAAGTACCAGGGGACGAAAACTGAGACATATCTGAAAACGTCTCCCGATCACACGGTTGATCATACTCTGGGTTCCACATGCATGTTTTAGCTGAAGGAAGAATACCTTAAACCTGGAGAGTTGAGACCCGTGGAATGGGTACCATGCAATATGACTTCAAAGGGTCTTCATTTGCTCACCGAACCTCTCCAATCCTATCACTGCTGCGTTTATGCCCCTGTACACACGCTTGATTCTCTTTTGGAGACATAGCAATCCATAGGTTTTAAGATACTTACTAGTCAGGTACATTCTTAGGCGTTTAATATGCGGTGTTGAGTCCATTTCATTGAGCAAGGAGTAGCTCTTGTCTATTCCATATTTGGCTTAAGGAACTTTATCTGTGCTCATTTCAATCTCTGGTTTTATGCAGCACCCCAACTCAACTTTCTCCTTAAGCAAGCATAAGTTGCTTTTCTAAATTTGAGACCCTGTTCTGTTTTGGAATTCAGTTCCTCTGTAGCCAAGTTTACATTCAGTGTATTAGTGATATTTTTTAATGTTTCTTTTTCTGTGTGACTTATTTCAGTTAGAATCACCATACCTGAATACACTCATTGTGCTGCTACGGGCCTGATGACATAGATATCATTGCTGAGTGATACTGCATTGTACGTAAATACCACAACTTCTTTACCCATTTTTCACATTCTGCAATATTGAACTTGTACTGTAAACGAGGTTCTTGTAAACAGAGGCGTCCCAAACTTTGGGGTGGCTGTGTCTTTTTGATTTTAATTTCCCTAAGCTATAGGACCATAAGTGGAAGTTCCCTAGGCTCTGTTGCTTTGTTTTTTAGATGTTTCGGGAAACACCATACACTTCTCCAGAGTGGCTGTTGGCAATTTACATCCCGCCCATCAGCATCAGAAGGCTCCCAGTTCTCCATGCCGTGTCGTGCCTTTATGGATTTTACACTTTTTTCAGATTGCCCTTTTGACCAGGTGTAAGTGAGACTTCATTGTACTGCAGATTTCCTTTGCAAGCTTGCTTGGTTGACCAAAAAGTGTGTATGCGTTTTTTCCTGAATATATTCAGGAAAAAACACATACGCCCTTTTTGGCCAAGTGCATCATTGTCGAGGTTCTGGCTCTCTTCATATGTTTTCAATGCAATTCCAGTCTACCTCCTGAAATCGGTTTCCTGCAATTCTGCCTTGCTTTCAATGTCTCTTCATAGCCTTACCTCAATATATTTTTTGAAAATAGTTGGCCTTTATAACTCTGCAGGTTTTTGAATTGCAGTGGCCCTTAGCCCCACTTTTCAGCTCTTATTTTTGTGGTCTTGCCCCATAACCACAGGATTCCTTGAAGCCCTATTTTTCTTCTGGGGCACCTTGCTGTGCCTTTGGTTAATTCTTCTTACTGATGTGACATTAGTGTGACATGTGCCCATTGAAACCACTACAGCTTGTTTCTCACTGGTTCCCCCATTCCCATTCATCCTCCGCACTAACTGCAGACTGTGCGATACCAGAACTTAAAGGCATTGACTCCATGTGGGGATGTTGTTAGTAAAGCGGCTGGAATGTCGATCCGGAGCCCCAGGAGAGGAAAAATGAGGTGCGTTTTAGAAACCTTTCCCGATCATATGGTATACCAGTCGCTGGGTTTCCCAAGCATGGTTTAGCTGTAGGAAGATTCCCTTCAACCTGGAGTGCTGGGACCCTTGGACTGAGTAGCATGAAGTATTGCATTAAACTTTCGGCAGTTGCTCACCAAAGCTCACCAATCCTCTCAGCCCCAAGTGTCCAGCCTTATGTCTTATCCAGCTGTGGTTTTATATGTGGTCAATCCAGGTTGCATCACAGCCCCTGAGCGAATTTTGTAAGAATTTTTCTCTCTTTCATTGTTTCAGCGTTTTGTTTTTAAAATTTATTTCTATAATGGGGTTTAGCTCATTTTCACTGCTGTGTTTGTGCCGCTCTGCACACACTTGATTCCCTTATGGAGATATATCAATACATGGGTTTTAAGATTCTTATTACTCAGATATATTTCTCTGCGGTGTATAGGGTGTGTTGAGGCCAGTTCATTGAGCAAGGTGTAGATCTTGTCTAATACCTATTTGGTTTATTGAACGGTATCTGTGCTAATTTCAAACTCTGGTTTTATGCATCACCCCACCTCTCCTTTCCCCTTAAGCTGACATAAGTGTGTTTTCTAAATGTGAGACACTGTTCTGTTCTGTAATTCATTTCTTGTGCAGCCATATTTACCCTCCCTCTATAAGTGATATCTTATGATATGTTTCTTTTTCTGTTTGACTTATTTCAAGTAGTATTATCGGACCTAAATCCACTCTTTATCCTTCTACTAGCCTTATTACATTGATTTCATGGTGAAGAGATATTCCATTGTACATAAGTACCACATCTTCTTTATCCATTGTTCTCTTTCCTGGGATATTTAAGGTGTACTGAAGTTGAGGTTCTTGTAAACAGAGTAGCCCTAAACTGTGGTGTGCTTGTGTCTTGTTGATTTTTAGACTTCCCTAGATATACTCCCATGATTGGAAGTGTCCTATGCTCTGTAGCTCTGTTTTTTAGATGATTTAGGAACCACCATACACTTCTCCAGAGTGGCTCTCGGCAGTTCACACACTGCCCATCAGCGTATAAAGGCTCCCTGTTCTCCATGGCCTGTCCTGCATTTCTGGTTTTTACAATTTTTTAGGATGGCCCTTTTGACCGGTGGGAAGTGAGACTTCTTTGTTGTGCACATTTGCATTGCTTGCTTGCTTCGTTGCCCATAAAGTGCGTATGCGTTTTTTCCTGGATATAATCAGGAAAAAACGCATACGCCCTTTTGGGCCAACTGCATCATTGTCGAAATTCTGCCGCTTTTCATGTGCGTTAAAGACGAGTCCAATCTATCTCTTGAAATCTGTTTCTTGCAATTCTGTCTTGCATTCAGATCCTCTTCTTTGCCTTACCTCAACATATTTTTGGACATTAGTTTTCATTTATAACTCTGCAGGTTTGTGAATTGCAGTGACCCTGAGCTCCATTTTTTAAGTTGCTCTTTTGTGAGCTGGCCTCAAACCCGCAGGATTGCTTCAGGCCCTATTTTGGCTCCGGCGAGGCAGGCTGAGCCTTTCTTTAATTCTTATTCTTAATGGGAAATTAGAGTGATATGTGCCCGTCCAAACCCCTACAACTATTCTCTCATTGGTTCCCCCTCTTCCCGTTCATCCTCCTCACAATTTGCAAAATGTGTGAAACAGAAGTTTAAATGTGCTGATTCTCCAAGTGGGGAGATTCTAAGTAACATGGCTGGAATGGTGAACAGGAGCACCAGGAGAGGATAAATGAGGTGCATTTTAGACACATCTCCCGATCACATGGTGTACAGTCCTCTGGGTTTTCCATGCATGTTTTAGCTGTAGGAAGATCCCTTGAACCTGCAGATTTGGGACCCATTGAATGGGTACCAGGTAGTATTACTTTAAAGGGTGTGCATTTCCTCACCCAACCTCACATTTCTCTTAGCGCAAACAGTTTCCAGCCTTATGTCTCATCCTGCTGTGGGTCTAGATGTGTTCAATCCATGTTGCATCACCGTCCCTGAGGAAAAGTTGTAAGAGGTTTTCTCTGTCTCTCTGTCGTTTATTTTTTTCAATTTATTACTATATTGGTTACAGCTGATTTTCAAAGCTCTGTTTCTTGCTGCTGTACATCCACTTGATTCACGTACAGAGAGTCATCAATAAATTCTTTTTCAGATTCTTACCAGTCGTATATATTCTTTTCCGGTGACTTGAGTGTGCTGAGTGCAGTTCTTTTAGCTACCGTGTAGGCCTTGTTGATTATCAGTTTGGTATTTGGAATGGTATCTTTGCTAATTTCAACCTCCTGGATGATGCCTCACCCCTCCCCACCTTTCCCGTTTAGCAGCCTTATGCGTGTTTTCTACATATTTGACTATGTTTTTGTTTTGTAATTTATTTCATGTGTAGCCATTTTGGATTCCACCTTTAAGTGATATCTTATGATATGTGTCTTTTTCTTTTTGAATTCTGTCACTTAGAATGATCATACGTAACTCCTCCGGAGTTGTTACAACTGGCCATATTTCATTGATTTCCAGGCTGAATAATATTCCACTCTACCTAAGTACCACATCTCTATCCATTTTTTCCCTCCAGAGACATTTAAGTTATATCCTAGTCGAGGATCTTTTAAACAGAGAGGGGGTAAACATTGGGGTGCCTGTGTCCTCTCGATTTTTGTTTTTCCCAAGATATACGCCCATGAGTGCAAGTGCCCTATGCTCTGTAGCTCATTTTTTAGATGCTTTAGTAAACACAATACACTTCTCCAGAATGGCCGTTGGCAATATACATTTCCACTATAAGTCTCACAGGGCTCCCTCTTCTCGTTGCCCTGTCCTGCATTTCTGTTGTTTACGCTTTATGAGGATGGCTCTTCTGACTGATGCGAAGTGATATCTTTTGTAGTATTGACTTCCAGTGCCCACCTGTTTGGTTGGCTAAAAAAGTGTATGCCCTTTTCTTGAATATATACAGAAAAAAAACGCATACACCCTTTTTGGCCAACTGCAATGTTGGCAATGTTCAGCTCCTTTTCTTGTGCTTAATGGCGAGTCCTTTCTACCTCCTCAAATCCCTTTCCTGCCATTCTCCCTTGCTTACAAGTCCTTTTCTCTGACTTTCCTCAAGACATTTTTCAGTGATGGATATTTTCAACTCTGCAGTTTTGTGAATTTTACTGCCCCTGAGTTCCATTGTTCAACTTGTGTTTATGGGAACTGGCCACAAAGCAGCAGGATTTCCTCAAGCCCTATACTGTTTCCATGGGCAACCCTAGCCTTTGGTCAATTCGTCTTCCTGATTGGAAATTAGAGTGACATGTGCCTGTCTGAACACCTAGGACTTGTCTCTCATTGTTCTTCATCCTTCCGCTTCATCCTCTGGACAAATTCCAAACTGTACGCAACAGGATGTTGACAGTGCTGACATCTCCAAGTGGGGAGACTGTTAGTAAAGACGCTGGAGGGGTGAACCCGAGCACCAGGAGATGAGGAGATGAGATGCCTTTTCCAAACTCTTCCCGATCAGACGGTATACCATCCTCTGGGTGTGACAGACATGTTTTAGCAGTAGGAAGAGTCCCATTCATGTAAGGAGAACACCAGGGCTTTTTCAAAATCAGTGTCTCCCCGAAACCCAAACTGGGGAAGTTTTTAAGCTACGGCTACACATATGTTCATTAAGGGCCTTGGGAAGTAGGCAGAGTCCAAACTTTAGATGATTGAAGTCTTCAGGGTCAGAAGCACTCACCACCAGCTTCCCTTAGGCTACACTTTAACTATCATTGATAGATGATGTCAATAAAAATATCTATTCTTTTTCAGATTATTTCCCCTTATAGGTTATTACAAAATGTTGAGTGTAGTTCCCTGTGCTATACAGTAGTTCCTTGTTGATGATCTATTTTATACATAGCAGTGTGTATGTGTTAATTCCAAACTGTTAATTTATCCCTCCTCCCACCTTTCCCCTTTGGTAATAATAAATTATAAGATTTTATACTTCTCAGAAATGGGGGAGCTGAAAGAGAGGTATCATTTTCAATGGAAAAGCATTTAAAACAAGATTGAAGGTTTAACCAAGATTATTAGATGTACATCCTTGGAAAGAAATCACTTCGTTTCTCTAATATTGACCTGACAAATAAGACAAACCTTTTCACTGAACTTGCTTATAAAAAGTGATGGAAATATCAAATGGAAGTGTTAGAAACATCTTATTTTACCCGAGCCTTATACACTGTTCTATGTTAACTACAGTTTGGCTCACACATCTGTTCATTGAGGTTACAATAGTCTCAATTTCTGTTACTGATCCTCCAGAGTGGACCCCAACAAGTGTCCCCCTGCCCAGTGTCATTGGGGCCAACAGATCGAGACTGAGTTTGGTTCACAAGCAAAGGAAACTTTATATTTTGATCAGAGAATGGAGAGGTGAGAGCATGCACTACCCCGTGGGCTGTGGGCTGGGCTGCTGTGTAGAGATCCTGTCAGAGTCAGTGGGAGGGAGGGAGGCGGCGGAGCTCTCGAGGGCCGGGTTGGCTGTAGCTCAGGCTCTATATCGTGGAGTCTGCACTGGGCCCCAGGAGCTGAGGTGTCGACCCAGCCATTCTGCACTAGGAAATCTGGTCTGAAGTGCCGGGTGTGGAACCTCTGCATGCGGGACCCTAGGAGCACATGAAATTAGACAAAGCACAAAGGATAGAAAAGGTTAGACTTGACTTTATTGCCCAGATTCTATTTTTATCTCCCAGGGATTTTTAATGGGCTTTGCTGGGGACAAACCCCTCCTCTGCCTTTTGTCCCGTTCCTCATTCTTGGAGTGCTGAGGGTGCAGACCCTTCTTCTGTAACTGCTGAGTGCTGAGTTGGGAGCCCTCATACCCTGGGGCGAGGGTCAGAGCTTCTCCCCAGCAGCCTCCCGGTGACGTTGATTGTCCCCAGGACCCCTGCCTCCCTGCTCGTCCACCTGAGCACCAGCATTGGAAGTGTTATAGATTCTAATGACCTTTAAGGGTCCAGGAAAGAGATGTGCAGAGACGCTGTGGGGGCCGGTTTCACCCCGCCCCACATTTGTTCGGCCACCTTAGGCTGACCGTTTCTGCCAGCTTAGATGCTCTGACCAGTAGTCTGCGCTTTCTTCAATTAGGCCCCTGAATTAACGTACAAACAGCACCAGGTGTCAGAGCCCTGCCCGCTCAACTCCCAGACAGTCCAGGGTCAGTGGTGATAAGGACCATGATGGCTACTGAGTCAACAGCCTTTGGAAGTAAACAGGAGTCCAGCCGGTCTTATTGGCCACCATCATCACGGTGTCTGTAGGCTTTTCTATGGTGACAGTGTGATATACGGTTCCCCCGCCAAGATTATTAGCTCCCCTCTGGGTGCAGTAAGTCCTGCAAGCAGTAGTCTACTCTTTTGGGACACACTCTTGTTGTTTTATGAGAGAAACTCCAGGTCAAGTGATGTTCACACGAGTCGTCGTGGTGCCCTGTTGCCCCCGGTTATCTCTCTGGATGTTGGAGTTGGAGGGTCTCCTCACTCGAGGTCGGTGTGCCCACGGAGCGAACCCTGCAACTTCAGGGCATGGTTGGTGGTTAGGATCACCACGTGGGGTCCTTTTCCCTTAGGAGGGAGGTGGCCTTTTGGGCTGCTGATTTCCAGGTTTTTAGATACCGCCAGTATCTTGGCCAGATGTGGCAGTGGGCCAAGCCCCTTCGTGACCGTAGTTTATCCTACCTGGATGGCATTCTTGCATTGTTCCATTTCAAGTGGTCCCAGTTTTTGCACTAATTCTCCAATGGCGATTCACCTTTCACCGGGAATGTAAAGGCCAAAGGGTTTAGCTAAATTAGGGAGTTCCAGGGCAAGGGTCTGAATTGACTGCTCTTTCCATTCTTGAAAGGCCACTTCTGGATTCTATTCAAAAGGATCATCATCTTTTCCTTTCAGTGTTTCATATAGAGGCCCAGCTAGTAGACTGTAGTTAGGGATCCAGAAGCAGCAAACCCTGGCCTCCCCAGGAACCCCTAAGCTGTCTTCTAGTTTTAGAAAGGGGTAAGGCTGAAAATGGTTTCTTCCCTTTCCTGGGATGGGCTTCTCTGACCTTGTGTGAGAATGAAGCCCAGGCAGGTCACCGCAGTCTGTGATATTTGAGCTTTTTCTTGGACAACTTCTATCCTTTATTGGCTTGGTAGTTCAGAGGCCTCCTTAGTAGGGCTGGCGATCAGAATGTCGTCTGCATATTGAAGGAGGGTTTCCTTTTCCAGAGGTAGAACTTTTAGGTCTTTAGCTAAGCTTTCCCCAAAGACGGTGTGGGAATTTTTGCACCCTTGGGGCCAGACGGCCCGGAAGTATTGTTTTAGTTGTATGTTGAGTCCTGCCACTCACAAGCCAAAATTTCTTGTGACTCTGGGACTAATGGAATACAAAAGAAGGCATCATTGAAGACTAATACAGAATACCATGTCCTGGTGGTTGGTAGAATGACCAGCAGGGTGTAGGAATTAGGAGCAACTGGAGGTATATCCTCGGTGGCTTCACTGACTGTCCTGACATCCTTTACCAGGTCCCCAGCAGCCCATGGGGCTCTCGTGGTCAGACCAATCGCAGAATATGGAGCTCACCTGGGCAGGTACCCCACCCCCACCCCAGCCCACGGGGCTCTTGTGATCAGGCCCCTCCCAGGATACAGAGCTACCCTTGCAGGTACCGTGGCAGGGCTGGGCACACAGGAACCGTGCACATAGCCCTCATTGCAGAGCACCCCCAGCTCACCTGTCGCTCAGAGCTGACACAGAGCACCTCAGAGCAGGACTTGAACTAACAAACAGCAGCTGCGACAGGTCTGTGACCCTGGGCATCACTCCGTGAGGCCTCCCTCCACCTGGTCTTCCAGAGACTTCCACTGCACCCGGGGCACCAGGCCTCTGTCTCCAACCATCACCCACCCCTCCTCTCCCTGACTCCTGGGTTCCTCTCATTAGGAGAGGGTTTTCTTGAAGTTGTCTCCCACTCATGGGCCAGATAAAATGATTAGAAAACAAGCCAAAGCTGCAGCCCCTTGTCTATCCTGACTCTCAGGAGCCCACACCTGTTCCTTGGACCTGGCCGGTTCAGCAAGTTCCATTTTCTGCAACTGTGAGCCCCTGAGGGGTGATGATTGGCTGACCTGGGCAGCCTTACCGTGCCGGCCAGCCCTCCCCAGGTGTGCCTGGGTTGAGATCAATATAAATACCACTCCAGGCAGCAAGAGCCCCTGCAGCCGTGCCTGACGCCATTTTCTCTGCCCTGTCAGCAGTCTCGGGGCTGGGCTGGTGGGAGGGAGTGAGAGGCCACGGCTTTGTGGGTGGCCCAGTGTGAGTGGGGCTCTGCTGGACTTTCTGCAGCAGTTGCCAGGCTGCCACCTGCTAAAGAAGAGGATGTGTCACCCATACCTGCTGCTGGAATTTCTCCCTGGGCAGAGGTGAGGAAGGAAAAAAGCAGTGGGGGCAGGGACAGGACGGGTATCTCAGGCAGGGAAATGGAAATCTTCCAGAAGAGCACCCAGGGCCAGGACCATCCTGGCTGGCCTGCAGGCACCAAGTCGGCCGGCATGCTGTCACTCGTGTGGCTCTATGGCCCTTCCTCTAGGCTTTCAAGTCCTTGTATATATTCAGGTGTTTTACCTGGGACGGGTGGGAATAGTTCAGCAGCAACTGGCCTGGGGCTCAGCTCACGTTTACTCACAGATGCCTCGGCACGGTGCCCCAGCTTTGCAATGAGGACGCTTGTTGCGTGGGGGCTGCTGGCTGAATGGGAGACGATTCCCCACCACTGACCAACTTCAGAATTGTTTACAACTGGAGCAAGTGCCCTGATACGGTTTTCCTCTGTGTAACTGGTGGGTTCTGTGTTTTTTTCTCTTTTTCGTTTTTGGTTCAAGGTAGATTTTATTCCTCTTTTTTGTATTTACAGATATAAGCATGGAAATAATTTATTCATATAAATACATGTATGTGCAGGGAATAATTGTTTTTTCTGTTTTATTTTTTAAATTTTATTTCTTTTTAATTTTGAATTTTATTTTATATTTTTATACAGCAGGTTCTTATTGGTTATCTATTTTATACATATAAATGTATACATGCCAATCCCAGTCTCTCAACTCCTCCCACCACCACCCCCCCAACAGCTTTCCCCCCTTGTTGTCCATACGTTTGTTGTCTACATCTGTTGCTCTATTTATGCCTTGCAAAATGGTTAATCTGTACAGTTTTTCTAGGTTCCACATATATGCATGAATATACAAGATTTGTTTTTCTCTTTCTGACTTACTTCACTCTGTATGACAGTCTCTAGATCCATCGACGTCTCTACAAATGACCCAATTTCATTCCTTTTCATGGCTTAGTAATATTCCATTTTATATATGTACCAGAGCTTTATGCATTCGTCTGTCTGTGGGCATTTAGGTTGCTTCCATTACCTCGATATTGTAAATAGTGATGCAATGAGCATTGCGGTGAATGACTCTTTTTGATTTATGGTTTGTCTGGGTATATGTCCAGTACTGGGATTGCTGTATCATATGGTAATTCTATTGTTAGTTTCTTAAGAAATTCCATATTGTTCTCCATAATGACTGTATCAATTTATATTCCCAACAATAGTGGAAGAGGGTTCCTTTTCTCCACACCCTTTCCAGCATTTTTTGTTTGTAGATTTTCTATGATGCCTATTCTACCAGGTGTGAGGTGTTACCTCATTGTTGAATCCATTTCGTTGAGCAAGGGGTAGGTCTTGTCTATTACATATTTGGCTTATGGAACGGTATCTGTGCTAATTTCAAACTCTGCTTTTATGCAGCACCCCAACTCACCTTCCCCCTTAAGCAAGCATAAGTTGGTTTTCTAAATTTGAGACCCTGTTCTGTTTTGGAATTCAGTTCATGTGTAGCCAAGTTCACATTCCGTGTATTAGTGATACCTTATGATGTTTCTTTTTCTGTGTGACTTATTTCACTTAGAATCATCGTGCCTCAATCCACTCATTATGCTGGTACGGGCCTGGTGACATAGATTTCATTGCTGAGTGGTATTCTGTTGTACATAAGTACCGCAACTTCTTTATCCATTATTTGCTCTCTGGGATATTTAACTTGTGCCGCAGAAGAGATTACTGTAAAAAGAGCCGTCCCAAATTTTGGGGTGGCTGTGTCTTTTTGATTTTAATGTCCCTAAGCTATAGGACCATAAGTGGAAGTGCCCTAGGCTCTGTTGCTTTGTTTTTTAGATGTTTCAGGAAACACCATACACTTCTACAGAGGGGCTGTTGGGAATTTACATCCCGCCCATCAGCATAACAAGGCTCCCAGTTCTCCATGGCCTGTTCTGCCTTTCTGGATTTTACACTTTTTTCAGATGGCCCTTTTGACCGGGGGGGGGGGGGAAGTGAGACTTCATTGTAGTGCAGATTTCCTTTGCAAGCTTGCTTGGTTGGCCAAAAAGGGCGTATGCGTTTTTTCCTGAATATATTCAGGAAAAAACGCATACGCCCTTTTTGGCCAAGTGCATCATTGTCGACGTTCTTCCTCTTTTCCTGTGTTTTAAATGCAATCCAATTCCGATTCCTCCTGAAATCGGTTTCCTGCAATTCTGCCCCGCATTCAAGTCCTCTTGGCAGCCCTACTTCAGTATATTTTCGGACAATAGCTGTCATTTATAAATCTGCAGGTTTGTGAATTACAGTGCCCCTGAGCTCCTTTCTTCAACTCGCTTTCTTTTGAGCTGGCCACAACACCGCAGGATTGCTTCAGGCCCTAATCTGGTTCCGGCACGGCATGCTGAGCCTTTGGTTTATTCCTCTTCCCTGTGGGAAATGAGAGTTAAATTTGCCCGTCCAGACACCTCCAGCTAGTCTCTCATTGGTTCTCCCTATTCCTGTTCATCTTCCACAGAAATTCCAAACTGGGCCAAACAGGAGGTTAAAGGGACTGACTCTCCAAGTCGGGAGAGTGTTAGTAAAGTGTCTGGAATGTTGCACCCGAGTACCAGGGAACGAAAAGTGAGACACATTTGAACACGTTTCTCGATCACACGGTGGATCATACTCTGGGTTCCACATGCATGTTTTAGCTGAAGGAAGAATCCCTTAAACCTGGAGAGTTGAGACCCATGGAATGGGTACCATGCAATATGACTTCAAAGGGTCTGCATTTGCTCACCGAACCTCTCCAATCCTATCACTGCTGCGTTTATGTCCCTGTACACATGCTTGATTCTCTTTCGGAGACATAGCAATCCATAGGTTTTAAGATACTTACTAGTCAGGTACATTCTTAGGCGTTTAATATGCGGTGTTGAGTCCATTTCGTTGAGCAAGGAGTAGCTCTTGTCTATTCCGTATTTGGCTTAAGGAACTTTATCTGTGCTCATTTAAATCTCTGGTTTTATGCAGCATCCCAACTCACCTTTCCCCTTAAGCAAGCATAAGTTGGTTTTCTAAATTTGACACCCTGTTCTGTTTTGGAATTCAGTTCCTGTGTAGCCCAGATTACATTCCGTGTATTAGTGATATCTTATGATGTTTCCTTTTCTGTGTGACTTATTTCAGTTAGAATCATCGTACCTGAATCCACTCATTATGCTGCTACGGGCCTGATGACATAGATTTCATCCTGAGTGATACTGCATTGTACGTAAGTACCACAAGTTCTTTATCCATTTTTCACTTTCTGTGATATTGAACTTGTACGGTAAACGAGGTTCTTGTAAACAGAGGCGTCCCAAACTTTGGGGTGGCTGTGTCTTTTTCATTTTAATTTCCCTAAGCTATAGGACCATAAGTGGAAGTGCCCTAGGCTCTGTTGCTTTGTTTTTTAGATGTTTCAGGAAACACCATACACTTCTCCCGAGTGTCTGTTGGCAATTTACATCCCGCCCATCAGCATAACAAGGCTCCCAGTTCTCCATGGCCTGTCCTGCCTTTCTGGATTTTACACTTTTTTCAGATGGCCCTTTTGACCGGGGGGAAGTGAGACTTCATTGTAGTGCAGATTTCCTTTGCAAGCTTGCTTGGTTGGCCAAAAAGGGCGTATGCGTTTTTTCCTGAATATATTCAGGAAAAAACGCATACGCCCTTTTTGGCCATGTGCATCATTGTGGACGTTCTGCCTGTTTTCCTATGCTTTCAATGCAATTCCAGTCTACCTCCTGAAATCGGTTTCCTGCAATTCTGCTCCGCTTTCAAGTCCTCTTGGCAGCCTTACTTCAGTATATTTTTGGACGATAGCTGTCATTTATAACTCTGCAGGTTTGTGAATTACAGTGCCCCTGAGCTCCTTTCTTCAACTCGCTTTCTTGTGACCTGGCCGCAACACCGCAGGATGGCTTCAGGCCCTAATCTGGTTCCGGCACGACACCCTGAGCCTTTGGTTAATTCCTCTTCCTGGTGGGAAACGAGAGTTAAATTTGCCCGTCCAGACACCTCCAGCTAGTCTCTCATTGGTTCTCCCTATTCCTGTTCATCTTCCGCAGAAATTGCAAACTGGGCCAAACAGGAGTTTAAAGGCGTTGACTCTCCAAGTGGGGAGAGTGTTAGTAAAGCGTCTGGAATGTTGCACCCGAGTACCAGGGGAGGAAAACTGAGACATATTTGAACACGTCTCCCGTTCACACGGTGGATCATACTCTGGGTTCCACATGCGTGTTTTAGCTGAAGGAAGAATACCTTAAACCTGGAGAGTTGTGACCCGTGGAATGGGTACCATGCAATATGACTTCAAAGGGTCTTCATTTGCTCACCGAACCTCTCCAATCCTATCACTGCTGCGTTTATGCCCCTGTACACACGCTTGATTCTCTTTTGTAGACATAGCAATCCATAGGTTTTCAGATACTTACTAGTCAGGTACATTCTTAGGCGTTTAATATGGGGTGTTGAGTCCATTTCGTTGAGCAAGGAGTAGCTCTTGTCTATTCCATATTTGGCTTAAGGAACTTTATCTGTGCTCATTTCAATCTCTGGTTTTATGCAGCACCCCAACTCACCTTTCCCCTTAAGCAAGCATAAGTTGGTTTTCTAAATTTGAGACCCTGTTGTGTTTTGGAATTCAGTTCCTGTGTAGCCAAGTTTACATTCCGTGTATTAGTGATATCTTATGATGTTTCTTTTTCTGTGTGACTTATTTCAGTTAGAATCATCGTACCTGAATCCACTCATTGTGCTGCTACGGGCCTGATGACATAGATTTCATTGCTGAGTGATACTGCATTGTACGTAAGTACCACAAGTTCTTTATCCATTTTTCACTTTCTGTGATATTGAACTTGTACGGTAAACGAGGTTCTTGTAAACAGAGGCGTCCCAAACTTTGGGGTGGCTGTGTCTTTTTGATTTTAATTTCCCTAAGCTATAGGACCATAAGTGGAAGTGCCCTAGGCTCTGTTGCTTTGTTTTTTAGATGTTTCAGGAAACACCATACACTTCTCCCGAGTGTCTGTTGGCAATTTACATCCCGCCCATCAGCATAACAAGGCTCCCAGTTCTCCATGGCCTGTCCTGCCTTTCTGGATTTTACACTTTTTTCAGATGGCCCTTTTGACCGGGGGGAAGTGAGACTTCATTGTAGTGCAGATTTCCTTTGCAAGCTTGCTTGGTTGGTCAAAAAGGGCGTATGCGTTTTTTCCTGAATATATTCAGGAAAAAACGCATACGCCCTTTTTGGCCAAGTGCATCATTGTGGACGTTCTGCCTCTTTTCCTATGCTTTCAATGCAATTCCAGTCTACCTCCTGAAATCGGTTTCTTGCAATTCTGCCCCACTTTGAAGTCCTCTTGGCAGCCTTACTTCAGTATATTTTTGGACGATAGCTGTCATTTATAACTCTGCAGGTTTGTGAATTACAGTGCCCCTGAGCTCCTTTCTTCAACTCGCTTTCTTGTGAACTGGCCGCAACACCGCAGGATGGCTTCAGGCCCTAATCTGGTTCCGGCACGGCATGCTGAGCCTTTGGTTAATTCCTCTTCCTGGTGGGAAATGAGAGTTAAATTTGCCCGTCCAGACACCTCCAGCTAGTCTCTCATTGGTTCTCGCTATTCCTGTTCATGTTCCGCAGAAATTGCAAACTGGGCCAAACAGGAGGTTAAAGGGACTGACTCTCCAAGTCGGGAGAGTGTTAGTAAAGCATCTGGAATGTTGCACCCGAGTACCAGGGTACGAAAACTGAGACATATTTGAACACGTCTCCCGATCACATGGTTGATCATACTCTAGGTTCCACATGCATGTTTTAGCTGAATGAAGAATACCTAAAACCTGAGTAGTTGAAACCCGTGGAATGGGTACCATGAAATATGACTTCAAAGGATCTTCATTTGCTCACCGAACCTCTCTAATCCTATCACTGCTGCGTTTATGCCCCTGTACACATGCTTAATTCTCTTTTGGAGACATAGCAATCCATAGGTTTTAAGATACTTACTAGTAAGGTACATTCTTAGGCGTTTAATATGGGGTGTTGAGTCCATTTCGTTGAGCAAGGAGTAGCTCTTGTCTATTCCATATTTGGCTTAAGGAACTTTATCTGTGCTCATTTCAATCTCTGGTTTTATGCAGCACCCCAACTCCCCTTTCCCCTTAAGCAAGCATAAGTTGGTTTTCTAAATTTGAGACCCTGTTCTGTATTGGAATTCAGTTCCTGTGTAGCCAAGTTTACATTCCGTGTATTACTCATATCTTATGATGTTTCTTTTTCTGTGTGACTTATTTCAGTTAGAATCATCATACCTGAATCCACTCATTGTGCTGCTACGGGCCTGATGACATAGATTTCATTGCTGAGTGATATTGCTTTGTAAGTAAATACCACAACTTCTTTATCCATTTTTCACTTTCTGCGATGTTGAACTTGTACTGTAAACGAGGTTCTTGTAAACAGAGGCGTCCCAAACTTTGGGGTGGCTGTGTCTTTTTGATTTTAATTTCCCTAAGCTATAGGACCATAAGTGGAAGTGCCCTAGGCTCTGTTGCTTTGTTTTTTAGATGTTTCAGGAAACACCATACACTTCTCCCGAGTGTCTGTTGGCAATTTACATCCCGCCCATCAGCATAACAAGGCTCCCAGTTCTCCATGGCCTGTCCTGCCTTTCTGGATTTTACACTTTTTTCAGATGGCCCTTTTGACCGGGGGGAAGTGAGACTTCATTGTAGTGCAGATTTCCTTTGCAAGCTTGCTTGGTTGGCCAAAAAGGGCGTATGCGTTTTTTCCTGAATATATTCAGGAAAAAACGCATACGCCCTTTTTGGCCAAGTGCATCATTGTGGACGTTCTGCCTCTTTTCCTATGCTTTCAATGCAGTTCCAGTCTACCTCCTGAAATCGGTTTCCTGCAATTCTGCCCCGCTTTCAAGTCCTCTTGGCAGCCTTACTTCAGTATATTTTTGGACGATAGCTGTCATTTATAACTCTGCAGGTTTGTGAATTACAGTGCCCCTGAGCTCCTTTCTTCAACTCGCTTTCTTTTGAGCTGGCCGCAACACCGCAGGATGGCTTCAGGCCCTAATCTGGTTCCGGCACGGCACGCTGAGCCTTTGGTTAGTTCCTCTTCCTGGTGGGAAATGAGAGTTAAATTTGCCCGTCCAGACACCTCCAGCTAGTCTCTCATTGGTTCTCGCTATTCCTGTTCATCTTCCGCAGAAATTGCAAACTGGGCCAAACAGGAGGTTAAAGGCGCTGACTCTCCAAGTGGGGAGAGTGTTAGTAAAGCATCTGGAATGTTGCACCCGAATACCAGGGGAGGAAAACTGAGACATATTTGAACACGTCTCCCGTTCACACGGTTGATCATACTCTGGCTTCCACATGCATGTTTTAGCTGAAGGAAGAATACCTTAATCCTGGAGAGTTGAGACCCGTGAAATGGGTACCATGCAATATGACTTCAAAGGGTCTTCATTTGCTCACCGAACCTCTCCAATCCTATCACTGCTGCGTTTATGCCCCTGTACACACGCTTGATTCTCTTTTGGAGACATAGCAATCCATAGGTTTTAAGATACTTACTAGTCAGGTACATTCTTAGGCGTTTAATATGGGGTGTTGAGTCCATTTCGTTGAGCAAGGAGTAGCTCTTGTCTATTCCATATTTGGCTTAAGGAACTTTATCTGTGCTCATTTCAATCTCTGGTTTTATGCAGCACCCCAACTCACCTTTCCCCTTAAGCAAGCATAAGTTGGTTTTCTAAATTTGAGACCCTGTTCTGTTCTGTAATTCAGTTCCTGTGTAGCCCAGTTTACATTCCGTGTATTAGAGATATCTTATGATATTTCTTTTTCTGTGTGACTTATTTCAGTTAGAATCATCGTACCTGAATCCACTCATTATGCTGCTACGGGCCTGATGACATAGATTTCATTGCTGAGTGATATTGCTTTGTAAGTAAATACCACGACTTCTTTATCCATTTTTCACTTTCTGCGATGTTGAACTTCTACTGTAAAGGAGGTTCTTGTAAACAGAGGCGTCCCAAACTTTGGGGTGGCTGTGTCTTTTTGATTTTAATTTCCCTAAGCTATAGGACCATAAGTGGAAGTGCCCAAGGCTCTGTTGCTTTGTTTTTTAGATGTTTCAGGAAACACCATACACTTCTCCCGAGTGTCTGTTGGCAATTTACATCCCGCCCATCAGCATAACAAGGCTCCCAGTTCTCCATGGCCTGTCCTGCCTTTCTGGATTTTACACTTTTTTCAGATGGCCCTTTTGACCGGGGGGAAGTGAGACTTCATTGTAGTGCAGATTTCCTTTGCAAGCTTGCTTGGTTGGCCAAAAAGGGCGTATGCGTTTTTTCCTGAATATATTCAGGAAAAAACGCATACGCCCTTTTTGGCCAAGTGCATCATTGTGGACGTTCTGCCTCTTTTCCTATGCTTTCAATGCAATTCCAGTCTACCTCCTGAAATCGGTTTCCTGCAATTCTGCCCCGCTTTCAAGTCCTCTTGGCAGCCTTACTTCAGTATATTTTTGGACGATAGCTGTCATTTATAACTCTGCAGGTTTGTGAATTACAGTGCCCCTGAGCCCCTTTCTTCAACTCGCTTTCTTTTGAGCTGGCCGCAACACCGCAGGATGGCTTCAGGCCCTAATCTGGTTCCGGCACGGCACGCTGAGCCTTTGGTTAGTTCCTCTTCCTGGTGGGAAATGAGAGTTAAATTTGCCCGTCCAGACACCTCCAGCTAGTCTCTCATTGGTTCTCGCTCTTCCTGTTCATCTTCCGCAGAAATTGCAAACTGGGCTAAACAGGAGGTTAAAGGCTGACTATCCAAGTGGGGAGAGTGTTAGTAAAGCGTCTGGAATGTTGCACCCGAGTACCAGGGGAGGAAAACTGAGACATATTTGAACAGGTCTCCCGATCACACGGTTGATCATACTCTGGGTTCCACATGCATGTTTTAGCTGAAGGAAGAATACCTTAAACGTGGGTAGTTGAAACCCTTGGAATGGGTACCATGCAATATGACTTCAAAGGGTCTTCATTTGCTCACCGAACCTCTCCAATCCTATCACTGCTGCGTTTATGCCCCTGTACACACGCTTGATTCTCATTTGGAGACATAGCAACCCATAGGTTTTAAGATACTTACTAGTAAGGTACATTCTTAGGCGTTTAATATGGGGTGTTGAGTCCATTTCATTGAGCAAGGAGTAGCTCTTGTCTATTCCATATTTGGCTTAAGGAACTTTATCTGTGCTCATTTCAATCTCTGGTTTTATGCAGCACCCCAACTCACCTTTCCCCTTAAGCAAGCATAAGTTGGTTTTCTAAATTTGAGACCCTGTTCTGTTCTGTAATTCAGTTCCTGTGTAGCCCAGTTTACATTCCGTGTATTAGTGATATCTTATGATGTTTCTTTTTCTGTGTGACTTATTTCAGTTAGAATCATCGTACCTGAATCCACTCATTATGCTGCTACGGGCCTGATGACATAGATTTCATTGCTGAGTGATATTGCTTTGTAAGTAAATACCACAACTTCTTTATCCATTTTTCACTTTCTGCGATGTTGAACTTGTACTGTAAACGAGGTTCTTGTAAACAGAGGCGTCCCAAACTTTGGGGTGGCTGTGTCTTTTTGATTTTAATTTCCCTAAGCTATAGGACCATAAGTGGAAGTGCCCAAGGCTCTGTTGCTTTGTTTTTTAGATGTTTCAGGAAACACCATACACTTCTCCCGAGTGTCTGTTGGCAATTTACATCCCGCCCATCAGCATAACAAGGCTCCCAGTTCTCCATGGCCTGTCCTGCCTTTCTGGATTTTACACTTTTTTCAGATGGCCCTTTTGACCGGGGGGAAGTGAGACTTCATTGTAGTGCAGATTTCCTTTGCAAGCTTGCTTGGTTGGCCAAAAAGGGCGTATGCGTTTTTTCCTGAATATATTCAGGAAAAAACGCATACGCCCTTTTTGGCCAAGTGCATCATTGTGGACGTTCTGCCTCTTTTCCTATGCTTTCAATGCAATTCCAGTCTACCTCCTGAAATCGGTTTCCTGCAATTCTGCCCCGCTTTCAAGTCCTCTTGGCAGCCTTACTTCAGTATATTTTTGGACGATAGCTGTCATTTATAACTCTGTAGGTTTGTGAATTACAGTGCCCCTGAGCTCCTTTCTTCAACTCTCTTTTTTGTGAGCTGGCCTCAACACCGCAGGATGGCTTCAGGCCCTAATCTGGCTGCGGCACGGCACGCTGAGCCTTTGGTTATTTCCTCTTCCTGGTGGGAAATGAGAGTTAAATTTGCCCTTCCAGTCTCCTCCAGCTAGTCTCTCATTGGTTCTCCCTATTCCTGTTCATCTTCCGCAGAAATTGCAAACTGGGCCAAACAGGAGGTTAAAGGCGCTGACTCTCCAAGTGGGGAGAGTGTTAGTAAAGCGTCTGGAATGTTGCACCCGAGTACCAGGGTACGAAAACTGTGACATATTTGAACACATCTCCCGATCACATGTTTGATCATGCTCTAGGTTCCACATGCATGTTTTAGCTGAAGGAAGAATACCTTAAACCTGGGTAGTTGAAACCCGTGGAATGGGTACCATGCAATATGACTTCAAAGGGTCTTCATTTGCTCACCGAACCTCTCCAATCCTATCACTGCTGCGTTTATGCCCCTGTACACATGCTTGATTCTCTTTCAGAGACATAGCAATCCATAGGTTTTAAGATACTTACTAGTCAGGTACATTCTTAGGCGTTTAATATGCGGTGTTGAGTCCATTTTGTTGAGCAAGGAGTAGCTCTTGTCTATTCCATATTTGGCTTAAGGAATTTTATCTGTGCTCATTTCAATCTCTGGTTTTATGCAGCACCCCAACTCACCTTTCCCCTTAAGCAAGCATAAGTTGGTTTTCTAAATTTGAGACCCTGTTCTGTTCTGTAATTCAGTTCCTCTGTAGCCAAGTTTACATTCCGTGTATTACTGATATCTTATGATGTTTCTTTTTCTGTGTGACTTATTTCAGTTTGAATCATCATACCTGAATCCACTCATTGTGCTGCTAAGGGCCTGATGACATACATTTCATTGCTGAGTGATATTGCTTTGTAAGTAAATACCACAACTTCTTTATCCATTTTTCACTTTCTGCGATGTTGAACTTGTACGGTAAACGAGGTTCTTGTAAACAGAGCCATTCCAAACTTCGGGGTGGCTGTGTCTTTTTTATTTTAATTTCCCTAAGCTATAGGACCATAAGTGGAAGTGCCCTAGGCTCTGTTGCTTTGTTTTTTAGATGTTTCAGGAAACACCATACACTTCTCCCGAGTGTCTGTTGGCAATTTACATCCCGCCCATCAGCATAACAAGGCTCCCAGTTCTCCATGGCCTGTCCTGCCTTTCTGGATTTTACACTTTTTTCAGATGGCCCTTTTGACCGGGGGGAAGTGAGACTTCATTGTAGTGCAGATTTCCTTTGCAAGCTTGCTTGGTTGGCCAAAAAGGGCGTATGCGTTTTTTCCTGAATATATTCAGGAAAAAACGCATACGCCCTTTTTGGCCAAGTGCATCATTGTGGACGTTCTGCCTCTTTTCCTATGCTTTCAATGCAATTCCAGTCTACCTCCTGAAATCGGTTTCCTGCAATTCTGCCCCGCTTTCAAGTCCTCTTGGCAGCCTTACTTCAGTATATTTTTGGACGATAGCTGTCATTTATAACTCTGCAGGTTTGTGAATTACAGTGCCCCTGAGCTCCTTTCTTCAACTCGCTTTCTTTTGAGCTGGCCACAACACCGCAGGATGGCTTCAGGCCCTAATCTGGTTCCGGCACGGCACGCTGAGCCTTTGGTTAGTTCCTCTTCCTGGTGGGAAATGAGAGTTAAATTTGCCCGTCCAGACACCTCCAGCTAGTCTCTCATTGGTTCTCCCTATTCCTGTTCATCTTCCGCAGAAATTGCAAACTGGGCCAAACAGGAGGTTAAAGGCGCTGACTCTCCAAGTGGGGAGAGTGTTAGTAAAGCGTCTGGAATGTTGCACCCGAGTACCAGGGGAGGAAAACTGAGACATATTTGAACAGGTCTCCCGTTCACACGGTTGATCATACTCTGGGTTCCACATGCATGTTTTAGCTGAAGGAAGAATACCTTAAACGTGGGTAGTTGAAACCCGTGGAATGGGTACCATGCAATATGACTTCAAAGGGTCTTCATTTGATCACCGAACCTCTCCAATCCTATCACTGCTGCGTTTATGCCCCTGTACACACGCTTGATTCTCTTTTGGAGACATAGCAATCCATAGGTTTTAAGATACTTACTAGTAAGGTACATTCTTAGGCGTTTAATATGGGGTGTTGAGTCCATTTCGTTGAGCAAGGAGTAGCTCTTGTCTATTCCATATTTGGCTTAAGGAACTTTATCTGTGCTCATTTCAATCTCTGGTTTTATGCAGCACCCCAACTCACCTTTCCCCTTAAGCAAGCATAAGTTGGTTTTCTAAATTTGAGACCCTGTTGTGTTTTGGAATTCAGTTCCTGTGTAGCCCAGTTTACATTCCGTGTATTAGTGATATCTTATGATGTTTCTTTTTCTGTGTGACTTATTTCAGTTAGAATCATCGTACCTGAATCCACTCATTATGCTGCTACGGGCCTGATGACATAGATTTCATTGCTGAGTGATATTGCTTTGTAAGTAAATACCACAACTTCTTTATCCATTTTTCACTTTCTGCGATGTTGAACTTGTACTGTAAACGAGGTTCTTGTAAACAGAGGCGTCCCAAACTTTGGGGTGGCTGTGTCTTTTTTATTTTAATTTCCCTAAGCTATAGGACCATAAGTGGAAGTGCCCTAGGCTCTGTTGCTTTGTTTTTTAGATGTTTCAGGAAACACCATACACTTCTCCCGAGTGTCTGTTGGCAATTTACATCCCGCCCATCAGCATAACAAGGCTCCCAGTTCTCCATGGCCTGTCCTGCCTTTCTGGATTTTACACTTTTTTCAGATGGCCCTTTTGACCGGGGGGAAGTGAGACTTCATTGTAGTGCAGATTTCCTTTGCAAGCTTGCTTGGTTGGCCAAAAAGGGCGTATGCGTTTTTTCCTGAATATATTCAGGAAAAAACGCATACGCCCTTTTTGGCCAAGTGCATCATTGTGGACGTTCTGCCTCTTTTCCTATGCTTTCAATGCAATTCCAGTCCACCTCCTGAAATCGGTTTCCTGCAATTCTTCCCCGCTTTCAAGTCCTCTTGGCAGCCTTACTTCAGTATATTTTTGGATGATAGCTGTCATTTATAACTCTGCAGATTTGTGAATTACAGTGCCCCTGAGCTCCTTTCTTCAACTCGCTTTCTTTTGAGCTGGCCGCAACACCGCAGGATGGCTTCAGGCCCTAATCTGGTTCCGGCACGGCACGCTGAGCTTTTGGTTAGTTCCTCTTCCTGGTGGGAAATGAGAGTTAAATTTGCCCGTCCAGACACCTCCAGCTAGTCTCTCATTGGTTCTCCCTATTCCTGTTCATCTTCCGCAGAAATTGCAAACTGGGCCAAACAGGAGGTTAAAGGCGCTGACTCTCCAAGTGGGGAGAGTGTTAGTAAAGCGTCGGAATGTTGCACCCGAGTAACAGGGGAGGAAAACTGAGACATATTTGAACACGTCTCCCGTTCACACGGTTGATCATACTCTGCGTTCCACATGCATGTTTTAGCTGAAGGAAGAATACCTTAAACCTGGAGAGTTGAGACCCGTGAAATGGGTACCATGCAATATGACTTCAAAGGGTCTTCATTTGCTCACCGAACCTCTCCAATCCTATCACTGCTGCGTTTATGCCCCTGTACACCCGCTTGATTCTCTTTTGGAGACATAGCAATCCATAGGTTTTAAGATACTTACTAGTCAGGTACATTCTTAGGCGTTTAATATGGGGTGTTGAGTCCATTTCGTTGAGCAAGGAGTAGCTCTTGTCTATTCCATATTTGGCTTAAGGAACTTTATCTGTGCTCATTTCAATCTCTGGTTTTATGCAGCACCCCAACTCACCTTTCCCCTTAAGCAAGCATAAGTTGGTTTTCTAAATTTGAGACCCTGTTCTGTTTTGGAATTCAGTTCCTGTGTAGCCAAGTTTACATTCCGTGTATTAGTGATATCTTATGATGTTTCTTTTTCTGTGTGACTTATTTCAGTTAGAATCATCGTACCTGAATCCACTCATTATGCTGCTACGGGCCTGATGACATAGATTTCATTGCTGAGTGATACTGCATTGTACGTAAGTACCACAACTTCTTTATCCATTTTTCACTTTCTGCGATGTTGAACTTGTACTGTAAACGAGGTTCTTGTAAACAGAGGCGTCCCAAACTTTGGGGTGGCTGTGTCTTTTTGATTTTAATTTCCCTAAGCTATAGGACCATAAGTGGAAGTGCCCTAGGCTCTGTTGCTTTGTTTTTTAGATGTTTCAGGAAACACCATACACTTCTCCCGAGTGTCTGTTGGCAATTTACATCCCGCCCATCAGCATAACAAGGCTCCCAGTTCTCCATGGCCTGTCCTGCCTTTCTGGATTTTACACTTTTTTCAGATGGCCCTTTTGACCGGGGGGAAGTGAGACTTCATTGTAGTGCAGATTTCCTTTGCAAGCTTGCTTGGTTGGCCAAAAAGGGCGTATGCGTTTTTTCCTGAATATATTCAGGAAAAAACGCATACGCCCTTTTTGGCCAAGTGCATCATTGTGGACGTTCTGCCTCTTTTCCTATGCTTTCAATGCAATTCCAGTCTACCTCCTGAAATCGGTTTCCTGCAATTCTGCCCCGCTTTCAAGTCCTCTTGGCAGCCTTACTTCAGTATATTTTTGGACGATAGCTGTCATTTATAACTCTGCAGGTTTGTGAATTACAGTGCCCCTGAGCTCCTTTCTTCAACTCGCTTTCTTTTGAGCTGGCCGCAACACCGCAGGATGGCTTCAGGCCCTAATGTGGTTCCGGCACGGCACGCTGAGCCTTTGGTTAGTTCCTCTTTCTGGTGGGAAATGAGAGTTAAATTTGCCCGTCCAGACACCTCCAGCTAGTCTCTCATTGGTTCTCGCTCTTCCTGTTCATCTTCCACAGAAATTGCAAACTGGGCTAAACAGGAGGTTAAAGGCTGACTATCCAAGTGGGGAGAGTGTTAGTAAAGCGTCTGGAATGTTGCACCCGAGTACCAGGGGAGGAAAACTGAGACATATTTGAACACGTCTCCCGTTCACACGGTTGATCATACTCTGGGTTCCACATGCATGTTTTAGCTGAAGGAAGAATACCTTAAACCTGGGTAGTTGAAACCCGTGGAATGGGTACCATGCAATATGACTTCAAAGGGTCTTCATTTGCTCACCGAACCTCTCCAATCCTATCACTGCTGCGTTTATGCCCCTGTACACACGCTTGATTCTCTTTTGGAGACATAGCAATCCATAGGTTTTAAGATACTTACTAGTAAGGTACATTCTTAGGCGTTTAATATGGGGTGTTGAGTCCATTTCGTTGAGCAAGGAGTAGCTCTTGTCTATTCCATATTTGGCTTAAGGAACTTTATCTGTGCTCATTTCAATCTCTGGTTTTATGCAGCACCCCAACTCACCTTTCCCCTTAAGCAAGCATAAGTTGGTGTTCTAAATTTGAGACCCTGTTCTGTTTTGGAATTCAGTTCCTGTGTAGCCAAGTTTACATTCCGTGTATTAGTGATATCTTATGATGTTTCTTTTTCTGTGTGACTTATTTCAGTTAGAATCATCGTACCTGATCCACTCATTATGCTGCTTCGGGCCTGATGACATAGATTTCATTGCTGAGTGATATTGCTTTGTAAGTAAATACCACAACTTCTTTATCCATTTTTCACTTTCTGCGATGTTGAACTTGTACTGTAAACGAGGTTCTTGTAAATAGAGGCGTCCCAAACTTTGGGGTGGCTGTGTCTTTTTGATTTTAATTTCCCTAAGCTATAGGACCATAAGTGGAAGTGCCCTAGGCTCTGTTGCTTTGTTTTTTAGATGTTTCAGGAAACACCATACACTTCTCCCGTGTGTCTGTTGGCAATTTACATCCCGCCCATCAGCATAACAAGGCTCCCAGTTCTCCATGGCCTGTCCTGCCTTTCTGGATTTTACACTTTTTTCAGATGGCCCTTTTGACCGGGGGGAAGTGAGACTTCATTGTAGTGCAGATTTCCTTTGCAAGCTTGCTTGGTTGGCCAAAAAGGGCGTATGCGTTTTTTCCTGAATATATTCAGGAAAAAACGCATACGCCCTTTTTGGCCAAGTGCATCATTGTGGACGTTCTGCCTCTTTTCCTATGCTTTCAATGCAATTCCAGTCCACCTCCTGAAATCGGTTTCCTGCAATTCTTCCCCGCTTTCAAGTCCTCTTGGCAGCCTTATTTCAGTATATTTTTGGATGATAGCTGTCATTTATAACTCTGCAGATTTGTGAATTACAGTGCCCCTGAGCTCCTTTCTTCAACTCGCTTTCTTTTGAGCTGGCCGCAACACCGCAGGATGGCTTCAGGCCCTAATCTGGTTCCGGCACGGCACGCTGAGCTTTTGGTTAGTTCCTCTTCCTGGTGGGAAATGAGAGTTAAATTTGCCCGTCCAGACACCTCCAGCTAGTCTCTCATTGGTTCTCCCTATTCCTGTTCATCTTCCGCAGAAATTGCAAACTGGGCCAAACAGGAGGTTAAAGGCGCTGACTCTCCAAGTGGGGAGAGTGTTAGTAAAGCGTCGGAATGTTGCACCCGAGTAACAGGGGAGGAAAACTGAGACATATTTGAACACGTCTCCCGTTCACACGGTTGATCATACTCTGCGTTCCACATGCATGTTTTAGCTGAAGGAAGAATACCTTAAACCTGGAGAGTTGAGACCCGTGAAATGGGTACCATGCAATATGACTTCAAAGGGTCTTCATTTGCTCACCGAACCTCTCCAATCCTATCACTGCTGCGTTTATGCCCCTGTACACCCGCTTGATTCTCTTTTGGAGACATAGCAATCCATAGGTTTTAAGATACTTACTAGTCAGGTACATTCTTAGGCGTTTAATATGGGGGTGTTGAGTCCATTTCGTTGAGCAAGGAGTAGCTCTTGTCTATTCCATATTTGGCTTAAGGAACTTTATCTGTGCTCATTTCAATCTCTGGTTTTATGCAGCACCCCAACTCACCTTTCCCCTTAAGCAAGCATAAGTTGGTTTTCTAAATTTGAGACCCTGTTCTGTTTTGGAATTCAGTTCCTGTGTAGCCAAGTTTACATTCCGTGTATTAGTGATATCTTATGATGTTTCTTTTTCTGTGTGACTTATTTCAGTTAGAATCATCGTACCTGAATCCACTCATTATGCTGCTACGGGCCTGATGACATAGATTTCATTGCTGAGTGATATTGCTTTGTAAGTAAATACCACAACTTCTTTATCCATTTTTCACTTTCTGCGATGTTGAACTTGTACTGTAAACGAGGTTCTTGTAAACAGAGGCGTCCCAAACTTTGGGGTGGCTGTGTCTTTTTTATTTTAATTTCCCTAAGCTATAGGACCATAAGTGGAAGTGCCCTAGGCTCTGTTGCTTTGTTTTTTAGATGTTTCAGGAAACACCATACACTTCTCCCGAGTGTCTGTTGGCAATTTACATCCCGCCCATCAGCATAACAAGGCTCCCAGTTCTCCATGGCCTGTCCTGCCTTTCTGGATTTTACACTTTTTTCAGATGGCCCTTTTGACCGGGGGGAAGTGAGACTTCATTGTAGTGCAGATTTCCTTTGCAAGCTTGCTTGGTTGGCCAAAAAGGGTGTATGCGTTTTTTCCTGAATATATTCAGGAAAAAACGCATACGCCCTTTTTGGCCAAGTGCATCATTGTGGACGTTCTGCCTCTTTTCCTATGCTTTCAATGCAATTCCAGTCCACCTCCTGAAATCGGTTTCCTGCAATTCTTCCCCGCTTTCAAGTCCTCTTGGCAGCCTTACTTCAGTATATTTTTGGATGATAGCTGTCATTTATAACTCTGCAGATTTGTGAATTACAGTGCCCCTGAGCTCCTTTCTTCAACTCGCTTTCTTTTGAGCTGGCCGCAACACCGCAGGATGGCTTCAGGCCCTAATCTGGTTCCGGCACGGCACGCTGAGCTTTTGGTTAGTTCCTCTTCCTGGTGGGAAATGAGAGTTAAATTTGCCCGTCCAGACACCTCCAGCTAGTCTCTCATTGGTTCTCCCTATTCCTGTTCATCTTCCGCAGAAATTGCAAACTGGGCCAAACAGGAGGTTAAAGGCGCTGACTCTCCAAGTGGGGAGAGTGTTAGTAAAGCGTCGGAATGTTGCACCCGAGTAACAGGGGAGGAAAACTGAGACATATTTGAACACGTCTCCCGTTCACACGGTTGATCATACTCTGCGTTCCACATGCATGTTTTAGCTGAAGGAAGAATACCTTAAACCTGGAGAGTTGAGACCCGTGAAATGGGTACCATGCAATATGACTTCAAAGGGTCTTCATTTGCTCACCGAACCTCTCCAATCCTATCACTGCTGCGTTTATGCCCCTGTACACCCGCTTGATTCTCTTTTGGAGACATAGCAATCCATAGGTTTTAAGATACTTACTAGTCAGGTACATTCTTAGGCGTTTAATATGGGGTGTTGAGTCCATTTCGTTGAGCAAGGAGTAGCTCTTGTCTATTCCATATTTGGCTTAAGGAACTTTATCTGTGCTCATTTCAATCTCTGGTTTTATGCAGCACCCCAACTCACCTTTCCCCTTAAGCAAGCATAAGTTGGTTTTCTAAATTTGAGACCCTGTTCTGTTTTGGAATTCAGTTCCTGTGTAGCCAAGTTTACATTCCGTGTATTAGTGATATCTTATGATGTTTCTTTTTCTGTGTGACTTATTTCAGTTAGAATCATCGTACCTGAATCCACTCATTATGCTGCTACGGGCCTGATGACATAGATTTCATTGCTGAGTGATACTGCATTGTACGTAAGTACCACAACTTCTTTATCCATTTTTCACTTTCTGCGATGTTGAACTTGTACTGTAAACGAGGTTCTTGTAAACAGAGGCGTCCCAAACTTTGGGGTGGCTGTGTCTTTTTGATTTTAATTTCCCTAAGCTATAGGACCATAAGTGGAAGTGCCCTAGGCTCTGTTGCTTTGTTTTTTAGATGTTTCAGGAAACACCATACACTTCTCCCGAGTGTCTGTTGGCAATTTACATCCCGCCCATCAGCATAACAAGGCTCCCAGTTCTCCATGGCCTGTCCTGCCTTTCTGGATTTTACACTTTTTTCAGATGGCCCTTTTGACCGGGGGGAAGTGAGACTTCATTGTAGTGCAGATTTCCTTTGCAAGCTTGCTTGGTTGGCCAAAAAGGGCGTATGCGTTTTTTCCTGAATATATTCAGGAAAAAACGCATACGCCCTTTTTGGCCAAGTGCATCATTGTGGACATTCTGCCTCTTTTCCTATGCTTTCAATGCAATTCCAGTCTACCTCCTGAAATCGGTTTCCTGCAATTCTGCTCCGCTTTCAAGTCCTCTTGGCAGCCTTACTTCAGTATATTTTTGGACGATAGCTGTCATTTATAACTCTGCAGGTTTGTGAATTACAGTGCCCCTGAGCTCCTTTCTTCAACTCGCTTTCTTTTGAGCTGGCCGCAACACCGCAGGATGGCTTCAGGCCCTAATCTGGTTCCGGCACGGCACGCTGAGCCTTTGGTTAGTTCCTCTTTCTGGTGGGAAATGAGAGTTAAATTTGCCCGTCCAGACACCTCCAGCTAGTCTCTCATTGGTTCTCGCTCTTCCTGTTCATCTTCCGCAGAAATTGCAAACTGGGCTAAACAGGAGGTTAAAGGCTGACTATCCAAGTGGGGAGAGTGTTAGTAAAGCGTCTGGAATGTTGCACCCGAGTACCAGGGGAGGAAAACTGAGACATATTTGAACACGTCTCCCGTTCACACGGTTGATCATACTCTGGGTTCCACATGCATGTTTTAGCTGAAGGAAGAATACCTTAAACCTGGGTAGTTGAAACCCGTGGAATGGGTACCATGCAATATGACTTCAAAGGGTCTTCATTTGCTCACCGAACCTCTCCAATCCTATCACTGCTGCGTTTATGCCCCTGTACACACGCTTGATTCTCTTTTGGAGACATAGCAATCCATAGGTTTTAAGATACTTACTAGTAAGGTACATTCTTAGGCGTTTAATATGGGGTGTTGAGTCCATTTCGTTGAGCAAGGAGTAGCTCTTGTCTATTCCATATTTGGCTTAAGGAACTTTATCTGTGCTCATTTCAATCTCTGGTTTTATGCAGCACCCCAACTCACCTTTCCCCTTAAGCAAGCATAAGTTGGTGTTCTAAATTTGAGACCCTGTTCTGTTTTGGAATTCAGTTCCTGTGTAGCCAAGTTTACATTCCGTGTATTAGTGATATCTTATGATGTTTCTTTTTCTGTGTGACTTATTTCAGTTAGAATCATCGTACCTGAATCCACTCATTGTGCTGCTACGGGCCTGATGACATAGATTTCATTGCTGAGTGATACTGCATTGTACGTAAGTACCACAAGTTCTTTATCCATTTTTCACTTTCTGTGATATTGAACTTGTACGGTAAACGAGGTTCTTGTAAACAGAGGCGTCCCAAACTTTGGGGTGGCTGTGTCTTTTTGATTTTAATTTCCCTAAGCTATAGGACCATAAGTGGAAGTGCCCTAGGCTCTGTTGCTTTGTTTTTTAGATGTTTCAGGAAACACCATACACTTCTCCCGAGTGTCTGTTGGCAATTTACATCCCGCCCATCAGCATAACAAGGCTCCCAGTTCTCCATGGCCTGTCCTGCCTTTCTGGATTTTACACTTTTTTCAGATGGCCCTTTTGACCGGGGGGAAGTGAGACTTCATTGTAGTGCAGATTTCCTTTGCAAGCTCGCTTGGTTGGCCAAAAAGGGCGTATGCGTTTTTTCCTGAATATATTCAGGAAAAAACGCATACGCCCTTTTTGGCCAAGTGCATCATTGTGGACGTTCTGCCTCTTTTCCTATGCTTTCAATGCAATTCCAGTCTACCTCCTGAAATCGGTTTCCTGCAATTCTTCCCCGCTTTCAAGTCCTCTTGGCAGCCTTACTTCAGTATATTTTTGGACGATAGCTGTCATTTATAACTCTGCAGGTTTGTGAATTACAGTGCCCCTGAGCTCCTTTCTTCAACTCGCTTTCTTGTGAGCTGGCCGCAACACAGCAGGATGGCTTCAGGCCCTAATCTGGTTCAGGCACGGCATGCTGAGCCTTTGGTTATTTCCTCTTCCTGGTGGGAAATGAGAGTTAAATTTGCCCGTCCAGACACCTCCAGCTAGTCTCTCATTGGTTCTCCCTATTCCTGTTCATCTTCCGCAGAAATTGCAAACTGGGCCAAACAGGAGGTTAAAGGCGCTGACTCTCCAAGTGGGGAGAGTGTTAGTAAAGCGTCTGGAATGTTGCACACGAGTACCAGGGGAGGAAAACTGAGACATATTTGAACACGTCTCCCGTTCACACGGTTGATCATACTCTGGGTTCCAAATGCATATTTTAGCTGAAGGAAGAATACCTTAAACCTGGAGAGTTGAGACCCGTGTAATGGGTACCATGCAATATGACTTCAAAGGGTCTGCATTTGCTCACTGAACCTCTCCAATCCTATCACTGCTGCATTTATGCCCCTGTACATATGTTTGATTCTCTTTCGGAGACATAGCAATCCATAGGTTTTAAGATACTTACTAGTCAGGTACATTCTTAGGCGTTTAATATGCGGTGTTGAGTCCATTTCGTTGAGCAAGGAGTAGCTCTTGTCTATTCCATATTTGGCTTAAGGAACTTTATCTGTGCTCATTTCAATCTCTGGTTTTATGCAGCACCCCAACTCACCTTTACCCTTAAGCAAGCATAAGTTGGTTTTCTAAATTTGAGACCCTGTTCTGTTCTGTAATTCAGTTCCTGTGTAGCCAAGTTTACATTCCGTGTATTAGTGATATCTTATGATGTTTCTTTTTCTGTGTGACTTATTTCAGTTAGAATCATCATACCTGAATCCACTCATTGTGCTGCTAAGGGCCTGATGACATAGATTTCATTGCTGAGTGATATTGCTTTGTAAGTAAATACCACAACTTCTTTATCCATTTTTCACTTTCTGCGATGTTGAACTTGTACGGTAAACGAGGTTCTTGTAAACAGAGCCATTCCAAACTTCGGGGTGGCTGTGTCTTTTTTATTTTAATTTCCCTAAGCTATAGGACCATAAGTGGAAGTGCCCTAGGCTCTGTTGCTTTGTTTTTTAGATGTTTCAGGAAACACCATACACTTCTCCCGAGTGTCTGTTGGCAATTTACATCCCGCCCATCAGCATAACAAGGCTCCCAGTTCTCCATGGCCTGTCCTGCCTTTCTGGATTTTACACTTTTTTCAGATGGCCCTTTTGACCGGGGGGAAGTGAGACTTCATTGTAGTGCAGATTTCCTTTGCAAGCTTGCTTGGTTGGCCAAAAAGGGCATATGCGTTTTTTCCTGAATATATTCAGGATAAAACGCATACGCCCTTTTTGGCCAAGTGCATCATTGTGGACGTTCTGCATCTTTTCCGAAGCTTTCAATGCAATTCCAGTCTACCTCCTGAAATCAGTTTCCTGCAATTCTGCCCCGCTTTCAAGTCCTCTTGGCAGCTTTACTTCAGTATATTTTTGGAAATAGCTGTCATTTATAACTCTGCAGGTTTGTGAATTACAGTGCCCCTGAGCTCCTTTCTTCAACTCGCTTTCTTGTGACCTGGCCGCAACACCGCAGGATGGCTTCAGGCCCTAATGTGGTTCCGGCATGGCACGCTGAGCCTTTGGTTAATTCCGCTTCCTGGTGGGAATTGAGAGTTAAATTTGCCCGTCCAGACACCTCCAGCTAGTCTCTCATTGGTTCTCGCTATTCCTGTTCATCTTCCGCACAAATTGCAAACTGGGCCAAACAGGAGGTTAAAGGGACTGACTCTCCAAGTCGGGAGAGTGTTAGTAAAGCGTCTGGAATGTTGCACCCGAGTACCAGGGTACGAAAACTGAGACATATTTGAACACATCTCCCGATCACATGTTTGATCATACTCTAGGTTCCACATGCATGTTTTAGCTGAAGGAAGAATACCTTAAACCTGGGTAGTTGAAACCCGTGGAATGGGTACCATGCAATATGACTTCAAAGGGTCTTCATTTGCTCACCGAACCTCTCCAATCCTATCACTGCTGCGTTTATGCCCCTGTACACATGCTTGATTCTCTTTAAGAGACATAGCAATCCATAGGTTTTAAGATAGTTATTAGTCAGGTACATTCCTAGGCGTTTAATATGGAGTGTTGAGTCCATTTCGTTGAGAAAGGAGTAGCTCTTGTCTATTCCATATTTGGCTTAAGGAACTTTATCTGTGCTCATTTCAATCTCTGGTTTTATGCAGCACCCCAACTCACCTTTCCCCTTAAGCAAGCATAAGTTGGTTTTCTAAATTTGAGACCCTGTTCTGTTCTGTAATTCAGTTCCTGTGTAGCCCAGTTTACATTCCGTGTATTAGTGATATCTTATGATGTTTCTTTTTCTGTGTGACTTATTTCAGTTAGAATCATCGTACCTGAATCCACTCATTATGCTGCTACGGGCCTGATGACATAGATTTCATTGCTGAGTGATATTGCTTTGTAAGTAAATACCACAACTTCTTTATCCATTTTTCACTTTCTGCGATGTTGAACTTGTACTGTAAACGAGGTTCTTGTAAACAGAGGCGTCCCAAACTTTGGGGTGGCTGTGTCTTTTTGATTTTAATTTCCCTAAGCTATAGGACCATAAGTGGAAGTGCCCTAGGCTCTGTTGCTTTGTTTTTTAGATGTTTCAGGAAACACCATACACTTCTCCCGAGTGTCTGTTGGCAATTTACATCCCGCCCATCAGCATAACAAGGCTCCCAGTTCTCCATGGCCTGTCCTGCCTTTCTGGATTTTACACTTTTTTCAGATGGCCCTTTTGACCGTGGGGAAGTGAGACTTCATTGTAGTGCAGATTTCCTTTGCAAGTTTGCTTGGTTGGCCAAAAAGTGCGTATGCGTTTTTTCCTGAATATATTCAGGAAAAAACGCATACGCCCTTTTTGGCCAAGTGCATCATTGTGGACGTTCTGCCTCTTTTCCTATGCTTTCAATGCAATTCCAGTCTACCTCCTGAAATCGGTTTCCTGCAATTCTGCCCCGCTTTCAAGTCCTCTTGGCAGCCTTACTTCAGTATATTTTTGGACGATAGCTGTCATTTATAACTCTGCAGGTTTGTGAATTACAGTGCCCCTGAGCTCCTTTCTTCAACTCGTTTTCTTTTGAGCTGGCCGCAACACCGCAGGATGGCTTCAGGCCCTAATCTGGTTCCGGCACGGCATGCTGAGCCTTTGGTTAGTTCCTCTTCCTGGTGGGAAATGAGAGTTAAATTTGCCCGTCCAGACACCTCCAGCTAGTCTCTCATTGGTTCTCCCTATTCCTGTTCATCTTCCGCAGAAATTGCAAACTGGGCCAAACAGGAGGTTAAAGGCGCTGACTCTCCAAGTGGGGAGAGTGTTAGTAAAGCGTCTGGAATGTTGCACCCGAGTACCAGGGGAGGAAAACTGAGACATATTTGAACACATCTCCCGTTCACACGGTTGATCATACTCTGGGTTCCACATGCATGTTTTAGCTGAAGGAAGAATACCTTAAACCTGGAGAGTTGAGACCCGTGTAATGGGTACCATGCAATATGACTTCAAAGGGTCTTCATTTGCTCACCGAACCTCTCCAATCCTATCACTGCTGCGTTTATGCCCCTGTACACATGCTTGATTCTCTTTCGGAGACATAGCAATACATAGGTTTTAAGATACTTACTAGTCAGGTACATTCTTAGGCGTTTAATATGGGGTGTTGAGTCCATTTCGTTGAGCAAGGAGTAGCTCTTATCTATTCCATATTTGGCTTAAGGAACTTTATCTGTGCTCATTTCAATCTCTGGTTTTATGCAGCACCCCAACTCACCTTTCCCCTTAAGCAAGCATAAGTTGGTTTTCTAAATTTGAGACCCTGTTGTGTTTTGGAATTCAGTTCCTGTGTAGCCAAGTTTACATTCCGTGTATTACTGATATCTTATGATGTTTCTTTTTCTGTGTGACTTATTTCAGTTAGAATCATCGTACCTGAATCCACTCATTGTGCTGCTACGGGCCTGATGACATAGATTTCATTGCTGAGTGATACTGCATTGTACATAAGTACCACAAGTTCTTTATCCATTTTCCTCTTTCTGTGATATTGAACTTGTACGGAAAACGAGGTTCTTGTAAACAGAGGCGTCCCAAACTTTGGGGTGGCTGTGTCTTTTTGATTTTAATTTCCCTAAGCTATAGGACCATAAGTGGAAGTGCCCTAGGCTCTGTTGCTTTGTTTTTTAGATGTTTCAGGAAACACCATACACTTCTCCCGAGTGTCTGTTGGCAATTTACATCCCGCCCATCAGCATAACAAGGCTCCCAGTTCTCCATGGCCTGTCCTGCCTTTCTGGATTTTACACTTTTTTCAGATGGCCCTTTTGACCGGGGGGAAGTGAGACTTCATTGTAGTGCAGATTTCCTTTGCAAGCTCGCTTGGTTGGCCAAAAAGGGCGTATGCGTTTTTTCCTGAATATATTCAGGAAAAAACGCATACGCCCTTTTTGGCCAAGTGCATCATTGTGGACGTTTTGCCTCATTTCCTATGCTTTCAATGCAATTCCAGTCAACCTCCTGAAATCGGTTTCCTGCAATTCTGCCCCACTTTCAAGTCCTCTTGGCAGCCTTACTTCAGTATATTTTTGGACGATAGCTGTCATTTATAACTCTGCAGGTTTGTGAATTACAGTGCCCCTGAGCTCCTTTCTTCAACTCGCTTTCTTTTGAGCTGGCCGCAACACCGCAGGATGGCTTCAGGCCCTAATCTGGTTCCGGCACGGCACGATGAGCCTTTGGTTAGTTCCTCTTCCTGGTGGGAAATGAGAGTTAAATTTGCCCGTCCAGACACCTCCAGCTAGTCTCTCATTGGTTCTCGCTCTTCCTGTTCATCTTCCACAGAAATTGCAAACTGGGCTAAACAGGAGGTTAAAGGCTGACTATCCAAGTGGGGAGAGTGTTAGTAAAGCGTCTGGAATGTTGCACCCGAGTACCAGGGGAGGAAAACTGAGACATATTTGAACACGTCTCCCGATCACATGTTTGATCATACTCTAGGTTCCACATGCATGTTTTAGCTGAAGGAAGAATACCTTAAACCTGGGTAGTTGAAACCCGTGGAATGGGTACCATGCAATATGACTTCAAAGGGTCTTCATTTGCTCACCGAACCTCTCCAATCCTATCACTGCTGCGTTTATGCCCCTGTACACATGCTTGATTCTCTTTAAGAGACATAGCAATCCATAGGTTTTAAGATAGTTATTAGTCAGGTACATTCCTAGGCGTTTAATATGGGGTGTTGAGTCCATTTCGTTGAGCAAGGAGTAGCTCTTGTCTATTCCATATTTGGCTTAAGGAACTTTATCTGTGCTCATTTCAATCTCTGGTTTTATGCAGCACCCCAACTCACCTTTCCCCTTAAGCAAGCATAAGTTGGTTTTCTAAATTTGAGACCCTGTTCTGTTCTGTAATTCAGTTCCTGTGTAGCCCAGTTTACATTCCGTGTATTAGTGATATCTTATGATGTTTCTTTTTCTGTGTGACTTATTTCAGTTAGAATCATCGTACCTGAATCCACTCATTATGCTGCTACGGGCCTGATGACATAGATTTCATTGCTGAGTGATATTGCTTTGTAAGTAAATACCACAACTTCTTTATCCATTTTTCACTTTCTGCGATGTTGAACTTGTACTGTAAACGAGGTTCTTGTAAACAGAGGCGTCCCAAACTTTGGGGTGTCTGTGTCTTTTTGATTTTAATTTCCCTAAGCTATAGGATCATAAGTGGAAGTGCCCTAGGCTCTGTTGCTTTGTTTTTTAGATGTTTCAGGAAACACCATACACTTCTCCCGAGTGTCTGTTGGCAATTTACATCCCGCCCATCAGCATAACAAGGCTCCCAGTTCTCCATGGCCTGTCCTGCCTTTCTGGATTTTACACTTTTTTCAGATGGCCCTTTTGACCGGGGGGAAGTGAGACTTCATTGTAGTGCAGATTTCCTTTGCAAGCTTGCTTGGTTGGCCAAAAAGGGCGTATGCGTTTTTTCCTGAATATATTCAGGAAAAAACGCATACGCCCTTTTTGGCCAAGTGCATCATTGTGGACGTTCTGCCTCTTTTCCTATGCTTTCAATGCAATTCCAGTCTACCTCCTGAAATCGGTTTCCTGCAATTCTGCCCCGCATTCAAGTCCTCTTGGCAGCCTTACTTCAGTATATTTTTGGATGATAGCTGTCATTTATAACTCTGCAGGTTTGTGAATTACAGTGCCCCTGAGCTCCTTTCTTCAACTCGCTTTCTTTTGAGCTGGCCGCAACACCGCAGGATGGCTTCAGGCCCTAATCTGGTTCCGGCACGGCACGCTGAGCCTTTGGTTAGTTCCTCTTCCTGGTGGGAAATGAGAGTTAAATTTGCCCGTCCAGACACCTCCAGCTAGTCTCTCATTGGTTCTCGCTCTTCCTGTTCATCTTCCGCAGAAATTGCAAACTGGGCCAAACAGGAGGTTAAAGGGACTGACTCTCCAAGTCGGGAGAGTGTTAGTAAAGCGTCTGGAATGTTGCACCCGAGTACCAGGGGAGGAAAACTGAGACATATTTGAACACGTCTCCCGTTAACACGGTTGATCATACTCTGGGTTCCACATGCATGTTTTAGCTGAAGGAAGAATACCTTAAACGTGGGTAGTTGAAACCCGTGGAATGGGTACCATGCAATATGACTTCAAAGGGTCTTCATTTGCTCACCGAACCTCTCCAATCCTATCACTGCTGCGTTTATGCCCCTGTACACACGCTTGATTCTCTTTTGGAGACATAGCAATCCATAGGTTTTAAGATACTTACTAGTAAGGTACATTCTTAGGCGTTTAATATAGGGTGTTGAGTCCATTTCGTTGAGCAAGGAGTAGCTCTTGTCTATTCCATATTTGGCTTAAGGAACTTTATCTGTGCTCATTTCAATCTCTGGTTTTATGCAGCACCCCAACTCACCTTTCCCCTTAAGCAAGCATAAGTTGGTTTTCTAAATTTGAGACCCTGTTCTGTTCTGTAATTCAGTTCCTGTGTAGCCCAGTTTACATTCCGTGTATTAGTTATATCTTATGATGTTTCTTTTTCTGTGTGACTTATTTCAGTTAGAATCATTGTAGCTGAATCCACTCATTATGCTGCTACGGGCCTGATGACATAGATTTCATTGCTGAGTGATACTGCATTGTACGTAAGTACCACAAGTTCTTTATCCATTTTTCACTTTCTGTGATGTTGAACTTGTACGGTAAACGAGGTTCTTGTAAACAGAGGCGTCCCAAACTTTGGGGTGGCTGTGTCTTTTTGATTTTAATTTCCCTAAGCTATAGGACCATAAGTGGAAGTGCCCTAGGCTCTGTTGCTTTGTTTTTTAGATGTTTCAGGAAACATCATACACTTCTCCCGAGTGTCTGTTGGCAATTTACATCCCACCCATCAGCATAACAAGGCTCCCAGTTCTCCATGGCCTGTCCTGCCTTTCTGGATTTTACACTTTTTTCAGATGGCCCTTTTGACCGGGGGGAAGTGAGACTTCATTGTAGTGCAGATTTCCTTTGCAAGTTTGCTTGGTTGGCCAAAAAGGGCGTATGCGTTTTTTCCTGAATATATTCAGGAAAAAACGCATACGCCCTTTTTGGCCAAGTGCATCATTGTGGACGTTCTGCCTCTTTTCCTATGCTTTCAATGCAATTCCAGTCTACCTCCTGAAATCGGTTTCCTGCAATTCTGCCCCGCTTTCAAGTCCTCTTGGCAGCCTTACTTCAGTATATTTTTGGACGATAGCTGTCATTTATAACTCGGCAGGTTTGTGAATTACAGTGCCCCTGAGCTCCTTTCTTCAACTCGTTTTCTTGTGAGCTGGCCGCAACACCGCAGGATGGCTTCAGGCCCTAATCTGGTTCCGGCACGGCACGCTGAGCCTTTGGTTAATTCCTCTTCCTGGTGGGAAATGAGAGTTAAATTTGCCCGTCCAGACACCTCCAGCTAGTCTCTCATTGGTTCTCGCTCTTTCTGTTCATCTTCCGCAGAAATTGCAAACTGGGCCAAACTGGAGGTTAAAGGGACTGACTCTACAAGTCGGGAGAGTGTTAGTAAAGCGTCTGGAATGTTGCACCCGAGTACCAGGGGAGGAAAACTGAGACATATTTGAACACATCTCCCGTTCACACGGTTGATCATACTCTGGGTTCCACATGCATGTTTTAGCTGAAGGAGGAATACCTGAAACCTGGAGAGTTGAGACCCGTGTAATGGGTACCATGCAATATGACGTCAAAGGGTCTTCATTTGCTCACCGAACCTCTCCAATCCTATCACCGCTGCGTTTATGCCCCTGTACACATGCTTGATTCTCTTTCGAAGACATAGCAATCCATAGGTTTTAAGATACTTACTAGTCAGGTACATTCTTAGGCGTTTAATATGGGGTGTTGAGTCCATTTCGTTGAGCAAGGAGTAGCTCTGGTCTATTCAATATTTGGCTTAAGGAACTTTATCTGTGCTCATTTCAATCTCTGGTTTTATGCAGCACCCCAACTCACCTTTCCCCTTAAGCAAGCATAAGTTGGTTTTCTAAATTTGAGACCCTGTTCTGTTCTGTAATTCAGTTCCTGTGTAGCCCAGTTTACATTCCGTGTATTAGTGATATCTTATGATGTTTCTTTTTCTGTGTGACTTATTTCAGTTAGAATCATCGTACCTGAATCCACTCATTATGCTGCTACGGGCCTGATGACATAGATTTCATTGCTGAGTGATATTGCTTTGTAAGTAAATACCACAACTTCTTTATCCATTTTTCACTTTCTGCGATGTTGAACTTGTACTGTAAACGAGGTTCTTGTAAACAGAGGCGTCCCAAACTTTGGGGTGGCTGTGTCTTTTTGATTTTAATTTCCCTAAGCTATAGGACCATAAGTGGAAGTGCCCTAGGCTCTGTTGCTTTGTTTTTTAGATGTTTCAGGAAACACCATACACTTCTCCCGAGTGTCTGTTGGCAATTTACATCCCGCCCATCAGCATAACAAGGCTTCCAGTTCTCCATGGCCTGTCCTGCCTTTCTGGATTTTACACTTTTTTCAGATGGCCCTTTTGACCGGGGGGAAGTGAGACTTCATTGTAGTGCAGATTTCCTATGCAAGCTTGCTTGGTTGGCCAAAAAGGGCGTATGCGTTTTTTCCTGAATATATTCAGGAAAAAACGCATACGCCCTTTTTGGCCAAGTGCATCATTGTGGACGTTCTGCCTCTTTTCCTATGCTTTCAATGCAATTCCAGTCTACCTCCTGAAATCGGTTTCCTGCAATTCTGCCCCGCTTTCAAGTCCTCTTGGCAGCCTTACTTCAGTATATTTTTGGACGATAGCTGTCATTTATAACTCTGCAGGTTTGTGAATTACAGTGCCCCTGAGCTCCTTTCTTCAACTCGCTTTCTTTTGAGCTGGCCGCAACACCGCAGGATGGCTTCAGGCCCTAATCTGGTTCCGGCACGGCACGCTGAGCCTTTGGTTAGTTCCTCTTCCTGGTGGGAAATGAGAGTTAAATTTGCCCGTCCAGACACCTCCAGCTAGTCTCTCATTGGTTCTCGCTCTTCCTGTTCATCTTCCACAGAAATTGCAAACTGGGCTAAACAGGAGGTTAAAGGCTGACTATCCAAGTGGGGAGAGTGTTAGTAAAGCGTCTGGAATGTTGCACCCGAGTACCAGGGGAGGAAAACTGAGACATATTTGAACACGTCTCCCGTTCACACGGTTGATCATACTCTGGGTTCCACATGCATGTTTTAGCTGAAGGAAGAATACCTTAAACGTGGGTAGTTGAAACCCGTGGAATGGGTACCATGCAATATGACTTCAAAGGGTCTTCATTTGCTCACCGAACCTCTCCAATCCTATCACTGCTGCGTTTATGCCCCTGTACACACGCTTGATTCTCTTTTGGAGACATAGCAAACCATAGGTTTTAAGATACTTACTAGTAAGGTACATTCTTAGGCGTTTAATATGGGGTGTTGAGTCCATTTCGTTGAGCAAGGAGTAGCTCTTGTCTATTCCATATTTGGCTTAAGGAACTTTATCTGTGCTCATTTCAATCTCTGGTTTTATGCAGCACCCCAACTCACCTTTCCCCTTAAGCAAGCATAAGTTGGTTTTCTAAATTTGAGATCCTGTTCTGTTCTGTAATTCAGTTCCTGTGTAGCCCAGTTTACATTCCGTGTATTAGTGATATCTTATGATGTTTCTTTTTCTGTGTGACTTATTTCAGTTAGAATCATTGTACCTGAATCCACTCATTATGCTGCTACGGGCCAGATGACATAGATTTCATTGCTGAGTGATACTGCATTGTACGTAAGTACCACAAGTTCTTTATCCATTTTTCACTTTCTGTGATGTTGAACTTGTACGGTAAACGAGGTTCTTGTAAACAGAGGCGTC
The DNA here is from genome assembly GCF_963455315.2 of Globicephala melas. Taxonomy (NCBI): domain Eukaryota; kingdom Metazoa; phylum Chordata; class Mammalia; order Artiodactyla; family Delphinidae; genus Globicephala; species Globicephala melas. The sequence continues at coordinate 319,355 of NW_027207366.1, read as the reverse complement.
CCAAACTTTGGGGTGGCTGTGTCTTTTTGATTTTAATTTCCCTAAGCTATAGGACCATAAGTGGAAGTGCCCTAGGCTCTGTTGCTTTGTTTTTTAGATGTTTCAGGAAACACCATACACTTCTCCCGAGTGTCTGTTGGCAATTTACATCCCACCCATCAGCATAACAAGGCTCCCAGTTCTCCATGGCCTGTCCTGCCTTTCTGGATTTTACACTTTTTTCAGATGGCCCTTTTGACCGGGGGGAAGTGAGACTTCATTGTAGTGCAGATTTCCTTTGCAAGTTTGCTTGGTTGGCCAAAAAGGGCGTATGCGTTTTTTCCTGAATATATTCAGGAAAAAACGCATACGCCCTTTTTGGCCAAGTGCATCATTGTGGACGTTCTGCCTCTTTTCCTATGCTTTCAATGCAATTCCAGTCTACCTCCTGAAATCGGTTTCCTGCAATTCTGCCCCGCTTTCAAGTCCTCTTGGCAGCCTTACTTCAGTATATTTTTGGACGATAGCTGTCATTTATAACTCGGCAGGTTTGTGAATTACAGTGCCCCTGAGCTCCTTTCTTCAACTCGTTTTCTTGTGAGCTGGCCGCAACACCGCAGGATGGCTTCAGGCCCTAATCTGGTTCCGGCACGGCACGCTGAGCCTTTGGTTAATTCCTCTTCCTGGTGGGAAATGAGAGTTAAATTTGCCCGTCCAGACACCTCCAGCTAGTCTCTCATTGGTTCTCGCTCTTCCTGTTCATCTTCCGCAGAAATTGCAAACTGGGCCAAACTGGAGGTTAAAGGGACTGACTCTACAAGTCGGGAGAGTGTTAGTAAAGCGTCTGGAATGTTGCACCCGAGTACCAGGGGAGGAAAACTGAGACATATTTGAACACATCTCCTGTTCACACGGTTGATTATACTCTGGGTTCCACATGCATGTTTTAGCTGAAGGAGGAATACCTGAAACCTGGAGAGTTGAGACCCGTGTAATGGGTACCATGCAATATGACGTCAAAGGGTCTTTATTTGCTCACCGAACCTCTCCAATCCTATCACCGCTGCGTTTATGCCCCTGTACACATGCTTGATTCTCTTTCGAAGACATAGCAATCCATAGGTTTTAAGATACTTACTAGTCAGGTACATTCTTAGGCGTTTAATATGGGGTGTTGAGTCCATTTCGTTGAGCAAGGAGTAGCTCTGGTCTATTCAATATTTGGCTTAAGGAACTTTATCTGTGCTCATTTCAATCTCTGGTTTTATGCAGCACCCCAACTCACCTTTCCCCTTAAGCAAGCATAAGTTGGTTTTCTAAATGTGAGACCCTGTTCTGTATTGGAATTCAGTTCCTGTGTAGCCAAGTTTACATTCCGTGTATTACTCATATCTTATGATGTTTCTTTTTCTGTGTGACTTATTTCAGTTAGAATCATCGTACCTGAATCCACTCATTGTGCTGCTACGGGCCTGATGACATAGATTTCATTGCTGAGTGATATTGCTTTGTAAGTAAATACCACAACTTCTTTATCCATTTTTCACTTTCTGCGATGTTGAACTTGTACTGTAAACGAGGTTCTTGTAAACAGAGGCGTCCCAAACTTTGGGGTGGCTGTGTCTTTTTGATTTTAATTTCCCTAAGCTATAGGACCATAAGTGGAAGTGCCCTAGGCTCTGTTGCTTTGTTTTTTAGATGTTTCAGGAAACACCATACACTTCTCCCGATTGTCTGTTGGCAATTTACATCCCGCCCATCAGCATAACAAGGCTCCCAGTTCTCCATGGCCTGTCCTGCCTTTCTGGATTTTACACTTTTTTCAGATGGCCCTTTTGACCGGGGGGAAGTGAGACTTCATTGTAGTGCAGATTTCCTATGCAAGCTTGCTTGGTTGGCCAAAAAGGGCGTATGCGTTTTTTCCTGAATATATTCAGGAAAAAACGCATACGCCCTTTTTGGCCAAGTGCATCATTGTGGACGTTCTGCCTCTTTTCCTATGCTTTCAATGCAATTCCAGTCTACCTCCTGAAATCGGTTTCCTGCAATTCTGCCCCGCTTTCAAGTCCTCTTGGCAGCCTTACTTCAGTATATTTTTGGACGATAGCTGTCATTTATAACTCTGCAGGTTTGTGAATTACAGTGCCCCTGAGCTCCTTTCTTCAACTCGCTTTCTTTTGAGCTGGCCGCAACACCGCAGGATGGCTTCAGGCCCTAATCTGGTTCCGGCACGGCACGCTGAGCCTTTGGTTAGTTCCTCTTCCTGGTGGGAAATGAGAGTTAAATTTGCCCGTCCAGACACCTCCAGCTACTCTCTCATTGGTTCTCGCTCTTCCTGTTCATCTTCCACAGAAATTGCAAACTGGGCTAAACAGGAGGTTAAAGGCTGACTATCCAAGTGGGGAGAGTGTTAGTAAAGCGTCTGGAATGTTGCACCCGAGTACCAGGGGAGGAAAACTGAGACATATTTGAACACGTCTCCCGTTCACACGGTTGATCATACTCTGGGTTCCACATGCATGTTTTAGCTGAAGGAAGAATACCTTAAACGTGGGTAGTTGAAACCCGTGGAATGGGTACCATGCAATATGACTTCAAAGGGTCTTCATTTGCTCACCGAACCTCTCCAATCCTATCACTGCTGCGTTTATGCCCCTGTACACACGCTTGATTCTCTTTTGGAGACATAGCAATCCATAGGTTTTAAGATACTTACTAGTAAGGTACATTCTTAGGCGTTTAATATGGGGTGTTGAGTCCATTTCGTTGAGCAAGGAGTAGCTCTTGTCTATTCCATATTTGGCTTAAGGAACTTTATCTGTGCTCATTTCAATCTCTGGTTTTATGCAGCACCCCAACTCACCTTTCCCCTTAAGCAAGCATAAGTTGGTTTTCTAAATTTGAGACCCTGTTCTGTTCTGTAATTCAGTTCCTGTGTAGCCCAGTTTACATTCCGTGTATTAGTGATATCTTATGATGTTTCTTTTTCTGTGTGACTTATTTCAGTTAGAATCATCATACCTGAATCCACTCATTGTGCTGCTAAGGGCCTGATGACATAGATTTCATTGCTGAGTGATATTGCTTTGTAAGTAAATACCACAACTTCTTTATCCATTTTTAACTTTCTGCGATGTTGAACTTGTACTGTAAACGAGGTTCTTGTAAACAGAGGCGTCCCAAACTTTGGGGTGGCTGTGTCTTTTTGATTTTAATTTCCCTAAGCTATAGGATCATAAGTGGAAGTGCCCTAGGCTCTGTTGCTTTGTTTTTTAGATGTTTCAGGAAACACCATACACTTCTCCCGAGTGTCTGTTGGCAATTTACATCCCGCCCATCAGCATAACAAGGCTCCCAGTTCTCCATGGCCTGTCCTGCCTTTCTGGATTTTACACTTTTTTCAGATGGCCCTTTTGACCGGGGGGAAGTGAGACTTCATTGTAGTGCAGATTTCCTTTGCAAGCTTGCTTGGTTGGCCAAAAAGGGCGTATGCGTTTTTTCCTGAATATATTCAGGAAAAAACGCATACGCCCTTTTTGGCCAAGTGCATCATTGTGGACGTTCTGCCTCTTTTCCTATGCTTTCAATGCAATTCCAGTCTACCTCCTGAAATCGGTTTCCTGCAATTCTGCCCCGCATTCAAGTCCTCTTGGCAGCCTTACTTCAGTATATTTTTGGATGATAGCTGTCATTTATAACTCTGCAGGTTTGTGAATTACAGTGCCCCTGAGCTCCTTTCTTCAACTCGCTTTCTTGTGAGCTGGCCGCAACACCGCAGGATGGCTTCAGGCCCTAATCTGGTTCCGGCACGGCACGCTGAGCCTTTGGTTAGTTCCTCTTCCTGGTGGGAAATGAGAGTTAAATTTGCCCGTCCAGACACCTCCAGCTAGTCTCTCATTGGTTCTCCCTATTCCTGTTCATCTTCCGCAGAAATTGCAAACTGGGCCAAACAGGAGGTTAAAGGTGCTGACTCTCCAAGTGGGGAGAGTGTTAGTAAAGCGTCTGGAATGTTGCACCCGAGTAACAGGGGAGGAAAACTGAGACATATTTGAACACGTCTCCCGTTCACACGGTTGATCATACTCTGGGTTCCACATGCATGTTTTAGCTGAAGGAAGAATACCTTAAACCTGGAGAGTTGAGACCCGTGAAATGGGTACCATGCAATATGACTTCAAAGGGTCTTCATTTGCTCACCGAACCTCTCCAATCCTATCACTGCTGCGTTTATGCCCCTGTACACACGTTTGATTCTCTTTTGGAGACATAGCAATCCATAGGTTTTAAGATACTTACTAGTCAGGTACATTCTTAGGCGTTTAATATGGGGTGTTGAGTCCATTTCGTTGAGCAAGGAGTAGCTCTTGTCTATTCCATATTTGGCTTAAGGAACTTTATCTGTGCTCATTTCAATCTCTGGTTTTATGCAGCACCCCAACTCACCTTTCCCCTTAAGCAAGCATAAGTTGGTTTTCTAAATTTGAGACCCTGTTCTGTTCTGTAATTCAGTTCCTGTGTAGCCCAGTTTACATTCCGTGTATTAGTGATATCTTATGATGTTTCTTTTTCTGTGTGACTTATTTCAGTTAGAATCATCGTACCTGAATCCACTCATTATGCTGCTACGGGCCTGATGACATAGATTTCATTGCTGAGTGATATTGCTTTGTAAGTAAATACCACAACTTCTTTATCCATTTTTCACTTTCTGCGATGTTGAACTTGTACTGTAAACGAGGTTCTTGTAAACAGAGGCGTCCCAAACTTTGGGGTGGCTGTGTCTTTTTGATTTTAATTTCCCTAAGCTATAGGACCATAAGTGGAAGTGCCCTAGGCTCTGTTGCTTTGTTTTTTAGATGTTTCAGGAAACACCATACACTTCTCCCGAGTGTCTGTTGGCAATTTACATCCCACCCATCAGCATAACAAGGCTCCCAGTTCTCCATGGCCTGTCCTGCCTTTCTGGATTTTACACTTTTTTCAGATGGCCCTTTTGACCGGGGGGAAGTGAGACTTCATTGTAGTGCAGATTTCCTATGCAAGTTTGCTTGTTTGGCCAAAAAGGGCGTATGCGTTTTTTCCTGAATATATTCAGGAAAAAACGCATACGCCCTTTTTGGCCAAGTGCATCATTGTGGACGTTCTGCCTCTTTTCCTATGCTTTCAATGCAATTCCAGTCTACCTCCTGAAATCGGTTTCCTGCAATTCTGCCCCGCTTTCAAGTCCTCTTGGCAGCCTTACTTCAGTATATTTTTGGACGATAGCTGTCATTTATAACTCTGCAGGTTTGTGAATTACAGTGCCCCTGAGCTCCTTTCTTCAACTCGTTTTCTTTTGAGCTGGCCGCAACACCGCAGGATGGCTTCAGGCCCTAATCTGGTTCCGGCACGGCATGCTGAGCCTTTGGTTAGTTCCTCTTCCTGGTGGGAAATGAGAGTTAAATTTGCCCGTCCAGACACCTCCAGCTAGTCTCTCATTGGTTCTCCCTATTCCTGTTCATCTTCCGCAGAAATTGCAAACTGGGCCAAACAGGAGGTTAAAGGCGCTGACTCTCCAAGTGGGGAGAGTGTTAGTAAAGCGTCTGGAATGTTGCACCCGAGTACCAGGGGAGGAAAACTGAGACATATTTGATCACATCTCCCGTTCACACGGTTGATCATACTCTGGGTTCCACATGCATGTTTTAGCTGAAGGAAGAATACCTTAAACCTGGAGAGTTGAGACCCGTGTAATGGGTACCATGCAATATGACTTCAAAGGGTCTTCATTTGCTCACCGAACCTCTCCAATCCTATCACTGCTGCGTTTATGCCCCTGTACACATGCTTGATTCTCTTTCGGAGACATAGCAATCCATAGGTTTTAAGATACTTACTAGTCAGGTACATTCTTAGGCGTTTAATATGGGGTGTTGAGTCCATTTCGTTGAGCAAGGAGTAGCTCTTATCTATTCCATATTTGGCTTAAGGAACTTTATCTGTGCTCATTTCAATCTCTGGTTTTATGCAGCACCCCAACTCACCTTTCCCCTTAAGCAAGCATAAGTTGGTTTTCTAAATTTGAGACCCTGTTGTGTTTTGGAATTCAGTTCCTGTGTAGCCAAGTTTACATTCCGTGTATTACTGATATCTTATGATGTTTCTTTTTCTGTGTGACTTATTTCAGTTAGAATCATCGTACCTGAATCCACTCATTGTGCTGCTACGGGCCTGATGACATAGATTTCATTGCTGAGTGATACTGCATTGTACATAAGTACCACAAGTTCTTTATCCATTTTCCTCTTTCTGTGATATTGAACTTGTACGGAAAACGAGGTTCTTGTAAACAGAGGCGTCCCAAACTTTGGGGTGGCTGTGTCTTTTTGATTTTAATTTCCCTAAGCTATAGGACCATAAGTGGAAGTGCCCTAGGCTCTGTTGCTTTGTTTTTTAGATGTTTCAGGAAACACCATACACTTCTCCCGAGTGTCTGTTGGCAATTTACATCCCGCCCATCAGCATAACAAGGCTCCCAGTTCTCCATGGCCTGTCCTGCCTTTCTGGATTTTACACTTTTTTCAGATGGCCCTTTTGACCGGGGGGAAGTGAGACTTCATTGTAGTGCAGATTTCCTTTGCAAGCTCGCTTGGTTGGCCAAAAAGGGCGTATGCGTTTTTTCCTGAATATATTCAGGAAAAAACGCATACGCCCTTTTTGGCCAAGTGCATCATTGTGGACGTTTTGCCTCTTTTCCTATGCTTTCAATGCAATTCCAGTCAACCTCCTGAAATCGGTTTCCTGCAATTCTGCCCCACTTTCAAGTCCTCTTGGCAGCCTTACTTCAGTATATTTTTGGACGATAGCTGTCATTTATAACTCTGCAGGTTTGTGAATTACAGTGCCCCTGAGCTCCTTTCTTCAACTCGCTTTCTTTTGAGCTGGCCGCAACACCGCAGGATGGCTTCAGGCCCTAATCTGGTTCCGGCACGGCACGATGAGCCTTTGGTTAGTTCCTCTTCCTGGTGGGAAATGAGAGTTAAATTTGCCCGTCCAGACACCTCCAGCTAGTCTCTCATTGGTTCTCGCTCTTCCTGTTCATCTTCCACAGAAATTGCAAACTGGGCTAAACAGGAGGTTAAAGGCTGACTATCCAAGTGGGGAGAGTGTTAGTAAAGCGTCTGGAATGTTGCACCCGAGTACCAGGGGAGGAAAACTGAGACATATTTGAACACGTCTCCCGATCACATGTTTGATCATACTCTAGGTTCCACATGCATGTTTTAGCTGAAGGAAGAATACCTTAAACCTGGGTAGTTGAAACCCGTGGAATGGGTACCATGCAATATGACTTCAAAGGGTCTTCATTTGCTCACCGAACCTCTCCAATCCTATCACTGCTGCGTTTATGCCCCTGTACACATGCTTGATTCTCTTTAAGAGACATAGCAATCCATAGGTTTTAAGATAGTTATTAGTCAGGTACATTCCTAGGCGTTTAATATGGGGTGTTGAGTCCATTTCGTTGAGCAAGGAGTAGCTCTTGTCTATTCCATATTTGGCTTAAGGAACTTTATCTGTGCTCATTTCAATCTCTGGTTTTATGCAGCACCCCAACTCACCTTTCCCCTTAAGCAAGCATAAGTTGGTTTTCTAAATTTGAGACCCTGTTCTGTTCTGTAATTCAGTTCCTGTGTAGCCCAGTTTACATTCCGTGTATTAGTGATATCTTATGATGTTTCTTTTTCTGTGTGACTTATTTCAGTTAGAATCATCGTACCTGAATCCACTCATTATGCTGCTACGGGCCTGATGACATAGATTTCATTGCTGAGTGATATTGCTTTGTAAGTAAATACCACAACTTCTTTATCCATTTTTCACTTTCTGCGATGTTGAACTTGTACTGTAAACGAGGTTCTTGTAAACAGAGGCGTCCCAAACTTTGGGGTGGCTGTGTCTTTTTGATTTTAATTTCCCTAAGCTATAGGATCATAAGTGGAAGTGCCCTAGGCTCTGTTGCTTTGTTTTTTAGATGTTTCAGGAAACACCATACACTTCTCCCGAGTGGCTGTTGGCAATTTACATCCCGCCCATCAGCATAACAAGGCTCCCAGTTCTCCATGGCCTGTCCTGCCTTTCTGGATTTTACACTTTTTTCAGATGGCCCTTTTGACCGGGGGGAAGTGAGACTTCATTGTAGTGCAGATTTCCTTTGCAAGCTTGCTTGGTTGGCCAAAAAGGGCGTATGCGTTTTTTCCTGAATATATTCAGGAAAAAACGCATACGCCCTTTTTGGCCAAGTGCATCATTGTGGACGTTCTGCCTCTTTTCCTATGCTTTCAATGCAATTCCAGTCTACCTCCTGAAATCGGTTTCCTGCAATTCTGCCCCGCATTCAAGTCCTCTTGGCAGCCTTACTTCAGTATATTTTTGGATGATAGCTGTCATTTATAACTCTGCAGGTTTGTGAATTACAGTGCCCCTGAGCTCCTTTCTTCAACTCGCTTTCTTGTGAGCTGGCCGCAACACCGCAGGATGGCTTCAGGCCCTAATCTGGTTCCGGCACGGCACGCTGAGCCTTTGGTTAGTTCCTCTTCCTGGTGGGAAATGAGAGTTAAATTTGCCCGTCCAGACACCTCCAGCTAGTCTCTCATTGGTTCTCCCTATTCCTGTTCATCTTCCGCAGAAATTGCAAACTGGGCCAAACAGGAGGTTAAAGGTGCTGACTCTCCAAGTGGGGAGAGTGTTAGTAAAGCGTCTGGAATGTTGCACCCGAGTAACAGGGGAGGAAAACTGAGACATATTTGAACACGTCTCCCGTTCACACGGTTGATCATACTCTGGGTTCCACATGCATGTTTTAGCTGAAGGAAGAATACCTTAAACCTGGAGAGTTGAGACCCGTGAAATGGGTACCATGCAAAATGACTTCAAAGGGTCTTCATTTGCTCACCGAACCTCTCCAATCCTATCACTGCTGCGTTTATGCCCCTGTACACACGCTTGATTCTCTTTTGGAGACATAGCAATCCATAGGTTTTAAGATACTTACTAGTAAGGTACATTCTTAGGCGTTTAATATGGGGTGTTGAGTCCATTTCGTTGAGCAAGGAGTAGCTCTTGTCTATTCCATATTTGGCTTAAGGAACTTTATCTGTGCTCATTTCAATCTCTGGTTTTATGCAGCACCCCAACTCACCTTTCCCCTTAAGCAAGCATAAGTTGGTTTTCTAAATTTGAGACCCTGTTCTGTTCTGTAATTCAGTTCCTGTGTAGCCCAGTTTACATTCCGTGTATTAGTGATATCTTATGATGTTTCTTTTTCTGTGTGACTTATTTCAGTTAGAATCATCGTACCTGAATCCACTCATTATGCTGCTACGGGCCTGATGACATAGATTTCATTGCTGAGTGATATTGCTTTGTAAGTAAATACCACAACTTCTTTATCCATTTTCCTCTTTCTGTGATATTGAACTTGTACGGAAAACGAGGTTCTTGTAAACAGAGGCGTCCCAAACTTTGGGGTGGCTGTGTCTTTTTGATTTTAATTTCCCTAAGCTATAGGACCATAAGTGGAAGTGCCCTAGGCTCTGTTGCTTTGTTTTTTAGATGTTTCAGGAAACACCATACACTTCTCCCGAGTGTCTGTTGGCAATTTACATCCCGCCCATCAGCATAACAAGGCTCCCAGTTCTCCATGGCCTGTCCTGCCTTTCTGGATTTTACACTTTTTCAGATGGCCCTTTTGACCGGGGGGAAGTGAGACTTCATTGTAGTGCAGATTTCCTTTGCAAGCTCGCTTGGTTGGCCAAAAAGGGCGTATGCGTTTTTTCCTGAATATATTCAGGAAAAAACGCATACGCCCTTTTTGGCCAAGTGCATCATTTTGGACGTTTTGCCTCTTTTCCTATGCTTTCAATGCAATTCCAGTCAACCTCCTGAAATCGGTTTCCTGCAATTCTGCCCCACTTTCAAGTCCTCTTGGCAGCCTTACTTCAGTATATTTTTGGACGATAGCTGTCATTTATAACTCTGCAGGTTTGTGAATTACAGTGCCCCTGAGCTCCTTTCTTCAACTCGCTTTCTTTTGAGCTGGCCGCAACACCGCAGGATGGCTTCAGGCCCTAATCTTGTTCCGGCACGGCACGATGAGCCTTTGGTTAGTTCCTCTTCCTGGTGGGAAATGAGAGTTAAATTTGCCCGTCCAGACACCTCCAGCTAGTCTCTCATTGGTTCTCGCTCTTCCTGTTCATCTTCCACAGAAATTGCAAACTGGGCTAAACAGGAGGTTAAAGGCTGACTATCCAAGTGGGGAGAGTGTTAGTAAAGCGTCTGGAATGTTGCACCCGAGTACCAGGGGAGGAAAACTGAGACATATTTGAACACGTCTCCCGTTCACACGGTTGATCATACTCTGGGTTCCACATGCATGTTTTAGCTGAAGGAAGAATACCTTAAACGTGGGTAGTTGAAACCCGTGGAATGGGTACCATGCAATATGACTTCAAAGGGTCTTCATTTGCTCACCGAACCTCTCCAATCCTATCACTGCTGCGTTTATGCCCCTGTACACACGCTTGATTCTCTTTTGGAGACATAGCAATCCATAGGTTTTAAGATACTTACTAGTAAGGTACATTCTTAGGCGTTTAATATGGGGTGTTGAGTCCATTTCGTTGAGCAAGGAGTAGCTCTTGTCTATTCCATATTTGGCTTAAGGAACTTTATCTGTGCTCATTTCAATCTCTGGTTTTATGCAGCACCCCAACTCACCTTTCCCCTTAAGCAAGCATAAGTTGGTTTTCTAAATTTGAGACCCTGTTCTGTTCTGTAATTCAGTTCCTGAGTAGCCCAGTTTACATTCCGTGTATTAGTGATATCTTATGATGTTTCTTTTTCTGTGTGACTTATTTCAGTTAGAATCATTGTAGCTGAATCCACTCATTATGCTGCTACGGGCCTGATGACATAGATTTCATTGCTGAGTGATACTGCATTGTACGTAAGTACCACAAGTTCTTTATCCATTTTTCACTTTCTGTGATGTTGAACTTGTACGGTAAACGAGGTTCTTGTAAACAGAGGCGTCCCAAACTTTGGGGTGGCTGTGTCTTTTTGATTTTAATTTCCCTAAGCTATAGGACCATAAGTGGAAGTGCCCTAGGCTCTGTTGCTTTGTTTTTTAGATGTTTCAGGAAACATCATACACTTCTCCCGAGTGTCTGTTGGCAATTTACATCCCACCCATCAGCATAACAAGGCTCCCAGTTCTCCATGGCCTGTCCTGCCTTTCTGGATTTTACACTTTTTTCAGATGGCCCTTTTGACCGGGGGGAAGTGAGACTTCATTGTAGTGCAGATTTCCTTTGCAAGTTTGCTTGGTTGGCCAAAAAGGGCGTATGCGTTTTTTCCTGAATATATTCAGGAAAAAACGCATACGCCCTTTTTGGCCAAGTGCATCATTGTGGACGTTCTGCCTCTTTTCCTATGCTTTCAATGCAATTCCAGTCTACCTCCTGAAATCGGTTTCCTGCAATTCTGCCCCGCTTTCAAGTCCTCTTGGCAGCCTTACTTCAGTATATTTTTGGACGATAGCTGTCATTTATAACTCGGCAGGTTTGTGAATTACAGTGCCCCTGAGCTCCTTTCTTCAACTCGTTTTCTTGTGAGCTGGCCGCAACACCGCAGGATGGCTTCAGGCCCTAATCTGGTTCCGGCACGGCACGCTGAGCCTTTGCTTAATTCCTCTTCCTGGTGGGAAATGAGAGTTAAATTTGCCCGTCCAGACACCTCCAGCTAGTCTCTCATTGGTTCTCGCTCTTCCTGTTCATCTTCCGCAGAAATTGCAAACTGGGCCAAACTGGAGGTTAAAGGGACTGACTCTACAAGTCGGGAGAGTGTTAGTAAAGCGTCTGGAATGTTGCACCCGAGTACCAGGGGAGGAAAACTGAGACATACTTGAACACATCTCCCGTTCACACGGTTGATCATACTCTGGGTTCCACATGCATGTTTTAGCTGAAGGAGGAATACCTGAAACCTGGAGAGTTGAGACCCGTGTAATGGGTACCATGCAATATGACGTCAAAGGGTCTTCATTTGCTCACCGAACCTCTCCAATCCTATCACCGCTGCGTTTATGCCCCTGTACACACGCTTGATTCTCTTTCGAAGACATAGCAATCCATAGGTTTTAAGATACTTACTAGTCAGGTACATTCTTAGGCGTTTAATATGGGGTGTTGAGTCCATTTCGTTGAGCAAGGAGTAGCTCTGGTCTATTCAATATTTGGCTTAAGGAACTTTATCTGTGCTCATTTCAATCTCTGGTTTTATGCAGCACCCCAACTCACCTTTCCCCTTAAGCAAGCATAAGTTGGTTTTCTAAATTTGAGACCCTGTTCTGTTCTGTAATTCAGTTCCTGTGTAGCCCAGTTTACATTCCGTGTATTAGTGATATCTTATGATGTTTCTTTTTCTGTGTGACTTATTTCAGTTAGAATCATCGTACCTGAATCCACTCATTATGCTGCTACGGGCCTGATGACATAGATTTCATTGCTGAGTGATACTGCTTTGTAAGTAAATACCACAACTTCTTTATCCATTTTTCACTTTCTGCGATGTTGAACTTGTACTGTAAACGAGGTTCTTGTAAACAGAGGCGTCCCAAACTTTGGGGTGGCTGTGTCTTTTTGATTTTAATTTCCCTAAGCTATAGGACCATAAGTGGAAGTGCCCTAGGCTCTGTTGCTTTGTTTTTTAGATGTTTCAGGAAACACCATACACTTCTCCCGAGTGTCTGTTGGCAATTTACATCCCGCCCATCAGCATAACAAGGCTTCCAGTTCTCCATGGCCTGTCCTGCCTTTCTGGATTTTACACTTTTTTCAGATGGCCCTTTTGACCGGGGGGAAGTGAGACTTCATTGTAGTGCAGATTTCCTATGCAAGCTTGCTTGGTTGGCCAAAAAGGGCGTATGCGTTTTTTCCTGAATATATTCAGGAAAAAACGCATACGCCCTTTTTGGCCAAGTGCATCATTGTGGACGTTCTGCCTCTTTTCCTATGCTTTCAATGCAATTCCAGTCTACCTCCTGAAATCGGTTTCCTGCAATTCTGCCCCGCTTTCAAGTCCTCTTGGCAGCCTTACTTCAGTATATTTTTGGACGATAGCTGTCATTTATAACTCGGCAGGTTTGTGAATTACAGTGCCCCTGAGCTCCTTTCTTCAACTCGTTTTCTTGTGAGCTGGCTGCAACACCGCAGGATGGCTTCAGGCCCTAATCTGGTTCCGGCACGGCACGCTGAGCCTTTGGTTAATTCCTCTTCCTGGTGGGAAATGAGAGTTAAATTTGCCCGTCCAGACACCTCCAGCTAGTCTCTCATTGGTTCTCGCTCTTCCTGTTCATCTTCCGCAGAAATTGCAAACTGGGCCAAACTGGAGGTTAAAGGGACTGACTCTACAAGTCGGGAGAGTGTTAGTAAAGCGTCTGGAATGTTGCACCCGAGTACCAGGGGAGGAAAACTGAGACATATTTGAACACATCTCCCGTTCACACGGTTGATCATACTCTGGGTTCCACATGCATGTTTTAGCTGAAGGAGGAATACCTGAAACCTGGAGAGTTGAGACCCGTGTAATGGGTACCATGCAATATGACGTCAAAGGGTCTTCATTTGCTCACCGAACCTCTCCAATCCTATCACCGCTGCGTTTATGCCCCTGTACACATGCTTGATTCTCTTTCGAAGACATAGCAATCCATAGGTTTTAAGATACTTACTAGTCAGGTACATTCTTAGGCGTTTAATATGGGGTGTTGAGTCCATTTCGTTGAGCAAGGAGTAGCTCTGGTCTATTCAATATTTGGCTTAAGGAACTTTATCTGTGCTCATTTCAATCTCTGGTTTTATGCAGCACCCCAACTCACCTTTCCCCTTAAGCAAGCATAAGTTGGTTTTCTAAATTTGAGACCCTGTTCTGTTCTGTAATTCAGTTCCTGTGTAGCCCAGTTTACATTCCGTGTATTAGTGATATCTTATGATGTTTCTTTTTCTGTGTGACTTATTTCAGTTAGAATCATTGTAGCTGAATCCACTCATTATGCTGCTACGGGCCTGATGACATAGATTTCATTGCTGAGTGATATTGCTTTGTAAGTAAATACCACAACTTCTTTATCCATTTTTCACTTTCTGCGATGTTGAACTTGTACTGTAAACGAGGTTCTTGTAAACAGAGGCGTCCCAAACTTTGGGGTGGCTGTGTCTTTTTGATTTTAATTTCCCTAAGCTATAGGACCATAAGTGGAAGTGCCCTAGGCTCTGTTGCTTTGTTTTTTAGATGTTTCAGGAAACACCATACACTTCTCCCGAGTGTCTGTTGGCAATTTACATCCCGCCCATCAGCATAACAAGGCTTCCAGTTCTCCATGGCCTGTCCTGCCTTTCTGGATTTTACACTTTTTTCAGATGGCCCTTTTGACCGGGGGGAAGTGAGACTTCATTGTAGTGCAGATTTCCTATGCAAGCTTGCTTGGTTGGCCAAAAAGGGCGTATGCGTTTTTTCCTGAATATATTCAGGAAAAAACGCATACGCCCTTTTTGGCCAAGTGCATCATTGTGGACGTTCTGCCTCTTTTCCTATGCTTTCAATGCAATTCCAGTCTACCTCCTGAAATCGGTTTCCTGCAATTCTGCCCCGCTTTCAAGTCCTCTTGGCAGCCTTACTTCAGTATATTTTTGGACGATAGCTGTCATTTATAACTCTGCAGGTTTGTGAATTACAGTGCCCCTGAGCTCCTTTCTTCAACTCGCTTTCTTTTGAGCTGGCCGCAACACCGCAGGATGGCTTCAGGCCCTAATCTGGTTCCGGCACGGCACGCTGAGCCTTTGGTTAGTTCCTCTTCCTGGTGGGAAATGAGAGTTAAATTTGCCCGTCCAGACACCTCCAGCTAGTCTCTCATTGGTTCTCGCTCTTCCTGTTCATCTTCCACAGAAATTGCAAACTGGGCTAAACAGGAGGTTAAAGGCTGACTATCCAAGTGGGGAGAGTGTTAGTAAAGCGTCTGGAATGTTGCACCCGAGTACCAGGGGAGGAAAACTGAGACATATTTGAACACGTCTCCCGTTCACACGGTTGATCATACTCTGGGTTCCACATGCATGTTTTAGCTGAAGGAAGAATACCTTAAACGTGGGTAGTTGAAACCCGTGGAATGGGTACCATGCAATATGACTTCAAAGGGTCTTCATTTGCTCACCGAACCTCTCCAATCCTATCACTGCTGCGTTTATGCCCCTGTACACACGCTTGATTCTCTTTTGGAGACATAGCAATCCATAGGTTTTAAGATACTTACTAGTCAGGTACATTCTTAGGCGTTTAATATGGGGTGTTGAGTCCATTTCGTTGAGCAAGGAGTAGCTCTTGTCTATTCCATATTTGGCTTAAGGAACTTTATCTGTGCTCATTTCAATCTCTGGTTTTATGCAGCACCCCAACTCACCTTTCCCCTTAAGCAAGCATAAGTTGGTTTTCTAAATTTGAGACCCTGTTCTGTTCTGTAATTCAGTTCCTGTGTAGCCCAGTTTACATTCCGTGTATTAGTGATATCTTATGATGTTTCTTTTTCTGTGTGACTTATTTCAGTTAGAATCATTGTACCTGAATCCACTCATTATGCTGCTACGTGCCTGATGACATAGATTTCATTGCTGAGTGATACTGCATTGTACATAAGTACCACAAGTTCTTTATCCATTTTTCACTTTCTGTGATGTTGAACTTGTACGGTAAACGAGGTTCTTGTAAACAGAGGCGTCCCAAACTTTGGGGTGGCTGTGTCTTTTTGATTTTAATTTCCCTAAGCTATAGGACCATAAGTGGAAGTGCCCTAGGCTCTGTTGCTTTGTTTTTTAGATGTTTCAGGAAACACCATACACTTCTCCCGAGTGTCTGTTGGCAATTTACATCCCACCCATCAGCATAACAAGGCTCCCAGTTCTCCATGGCCTGTCCTGCCTTTCTGGATTTTACACTTTTTTCAGATGGCCCTTTTGACCAGGGGGAAGTGAGACTTCATTGTAGTGCAGATTTCCTTTGCAAGTTTGCTTGGTTGGCCAAAAAGGGCGTATGCGTTTTTTCCTGAATATATTCAGGAAAAAACGCATACGCCCTTTTTGGCCAAGTGCATCATTGTGGACGTTCTGCCTCTTTTCCTATGCTTTCAATGCAATTCCAGTCTACCTCCTGAAATCGGTTTCCTGCAATTCTGCCCCGCTTTCAAGTCCTCTTGGCAACCTTACTTCAGTATATTTTTGGACGATAGCTGTCAT
Organism: Globicephala melas; assembly: GCF_963455315.2. Classification (NCBI taxonomy): domain Eukaryota; kingdom Metazoa; phylum Chordata; class Mammalia; order Artiodactyla; family Delphinidae; genus Globicephala; species Globicephala melas. The sequence goes on along the minus strand of NW_027207366.1, from coordinate 303,051 downwards.
TTATAACTCTGCAGGTTTGTGAATTACAGTGCCCCTGAGCTCCTTTCTTCAACTCGCTTTCTTGTGACCTGGCCGCAACACCGCAGGATGGCTTCAGGCCCTAATCTGGTTCCGGCACGGCACGCTGAGCCTTTGGTTAGTTCCTCTTCCTGGTGGGAAATGAGAGTTAAATTTGCCCGTCCAGACACCTCCAGCTAGTCTCTCATTGGTTCTTGCTCTTCCTGTTCATCTTCCGCAGAAATTGCAAACTGGGCCAAACAGGAGGTTAAAGGGACTGACTCTACAAGTCGGGAGAGTGTTAGTAAAGCGTCTGGAATGTTGCACCCGAGTACCAGGGTACAAAAACTGAGACATATTTGAACACGTCTCCCGTTCACACTGTTGATCATACTCTGGGTTTCACATGCATGATTTAGCTGAAGGAAGAATACCTTAAACCTGGGTAGTTGAAACCCGTGGAATGGGTACCATGCAATAAGACTTCAAAGGGTCTTCATTTGCTCACCGAACCTCTCCAATCCTATTACTGCTGCGTTTATGCCCCTGTACACATGCTTGATTCTCTTTTGGAGACATAGCAATCCATAGGTTTTAAGATACTTACTAGTCAGGTACATGCTTAGGCGTTTAATATGGGGTGTTGAGTCCATTTCGTTGAGCAAGGAGTAGCTCTTGTCTATTCCATATTTGGCTTAAGGAACTTTATCTGTGCTCATTTCAATCTCTGGTTTTATGCAGCACCCCAACTCACCTTTCCCCTTAAGCAAGCATAAGTTGGTTTTCTAAATTTGAGACCCTGTTGTGTTTTGGAATTCAGTTCCTGTGTAGCCAAGTTTACATTCCGTGTATTACTGATATCTTATGATGTTTCTTTTTCTGTGTGACTTATTTCAGTTAGAATCATCATACCTGAATCCACTCATTGTGCTGCTAAGGGCCTGATGACATAGATTTCATTGCTGAGTGATATTGCTTTGTAAGTAAATACCACAACTTCTTTATCCATTTTTCACTTTCTGCGATGTTGAACTTGTACGGTAAACGAGGTTCTTGTAAACAGAGGCGTCCCAAACTTTGGGGTGGCTGTGTCTTTTTGATTTTAATTTCCCTAAGCTATAGGACCATAAGTGGAAGTGCCCTAGGCTCTGTTGGTTTGTTTTTTAGATGTTTCAGGAAACACCATACACTTCTCCCGAGTGTCTGTTGGCAATTTACATCCCGCCCATCAGCATAACAAGGCTCCCAGTTCTCCATGGCCTGTCCTGCCTTTCTGGATTTTACACTTTTTTCAGATGGCCCTTTTGACCGGGGGGAAGTGAGACTTCATTGTAGTGCAGATATCCTTTGCAACCTTGCTTGGTTGGCCAAAAAGGGCATATGCGTTTTTTCCTGAATATATTCAGGAAAAAACGCATACGCCCTTTTTGGCCAAGTGCATCATTGTGGACGTTCTGCCTCTTTTCCTATGCTTTCAATGCAATTCCAGTCTACCTCCTGAAATCGGTTTCCTGCAATTCTGCCCCGATTTCAAGTCCTCTTGGCAGCCTTACTTCAGTATATTTTTGGACGATAGCTGTCATTTATAACTCTGCAGGTTTGGGAATTACAGTGCCCCTGAGCTCCTTTCTTCAACTCACTTTCTTTTGAGCTGGCCGCAACACCGCAGGATGGCTTCAGGCCCTAATCTGGTTCCGGCACGGCACGCTGAGCCTTTGGTTATTTCCTCTTCCTGGTGGGAAATGAGAGTTAAATTTGCCCGTCCAGACACCTCCAGCTAGTCTCTCATTGGTTCTCCCTATTCCTGTTCATCTTCCGCAGAAATTGCAAACTGGGCCAAACAGGAGGTTAAAGGTGCTGACTCTCCAAGTGGGGAGAGTGTTAGTAAAGCGTCTGGAATGTTGCACCCGAGTACCAGGGGAGGAAAACTGAGACATATTTGAACACGTCTCCCGTTCACACTGTTGATCATACTCTGGGTTTCACATGCATGTTTTAGCTAAAGGAATAATACCTTAAACCTGGGTAGTTGAGACCCGTGGAATGGGTACCATGCAATATGACTTCAAAGGGTCTTCATTTGCTCACCGACCCTCTCCAATCCTATCACTACTGCGTTTATGCCCCTGTACACATGCTTGATTCTCTTTCGGAGACATAGCAATCCATAGGTTTTAAGATACTTACTAGTCAGGTACATTCTTAGACATTTAATATGGGGTGTTGAGTCCATTTCGTTGAGCAAGGAGTAGCTCTTGTCTATTCCATATTTGGCTTAAGGAACTTTATCTGTGCTCATTTCAATCTCTGGTTTTATGCAGCACCCCAACTCACCTTTCCCCTTAAGCAAGCATAAGTTGGTTTTCTAAATTTGAGACCCTGTTCTGTTTTGGAATTCAGTTCCTGTGTAGCCAAGTTTACATTCCGTGTATTAGTGATATCTTATGATGTTTCTTTTTCTGTGTGACTTATTTCAGTTAGAATCATCATACCTGAATCCACTCATTGTGCTGCTAAGGGCCTGATGACATAGATTTCATTGCTGAGTGATACTGCATTTTACGTAAGTACCACAAGTTCTTTATCCATTTTTCACTTTCTGTGATATTGAACTTGTACGGTAAACGAGGTTCTTGTAAACAGAGGCGTCCCAAACTTTGGGGTGGCTGTGTCGTTTTGATTTTAATTTCCCTAAGCTATAGGACCATAAGTGGAAGTGCCCTAGGCTCTGGTGCTTTGTTTCTTAGATGTTTCAGGAAACACCATACACTTCTCCCGAGTGTCTGTTGGCAATTTACATCCCGCCCATCAGCATAACAAGGCTCCCAGTTCTCCATAGCCTGTCCTGCCTTTCTGGATTTTACACTTTTTTCAGATGGCCCTTTTGACCGGGGGGAAGTGAGACTTCATTGTAGTGCAGATTTCCTTTGCAAGTTTGCTTGGTTGGCCAAAAAGGGCGTATGCGTTTTTTCCTGAATATATTCAGGAAAAAACGCATACGCCCTTTTTGGCCAAGTGCATCATTGTGGACGTTGTGCCTCTTTTCCTATGCTT